>NC_054474.1:149191212-149491212 GCF_017639515.1 Carcharodon carcharias | reverse complement strand
TTAATGAGATGAGCGTGTTGCTGGCAAGGCAGACACTTAGTGCTCATCCCTAATTGCCCTCGAACTGCCTGCTTGGACCACTGCAATCCTTGTGATGATAGTACATGATCAGGAAGCCCCTGAACCACCCCCCCACCAAGCACAACTGGTATGAAGTTACCGGACAGTTCCTCTGCCTCACCTGCCTGGAATTCCATGACCGGCCTCTCTGCTGGCTTCCTCTAACTCCGCGACTCTGAGAATCTCATCAACCAGCGGCTGATACTCAAAGATGATGCGTCGGAATCCATGCAGGTAAGGCATGGTTTCTCCACTCTCACTGAGCAGCAATCGACACAAAGCACATCCTCTGTGGAGCAGAAACAGGGAGCAATGTGAGGAACTGAGGGGAAAGATACACATTCAAGGAGCAGTTAATAAACATACAGACTGTTCCTGGGAAGAACATCCTGTACCTCCAGCCCGCCACATACACAGACGATGCCTTGTGTACTACAATGTCCACTCCCCACCTCACCTGGAAACCGTGTAATCCCCTAGGGTAGGCACAAAAACTATTACAAAGCCAGACCAATTGGGAGTAAAAATCTGGCAGGTTCCTCCCCCAGCCATGAGAAATAACTCTTTCTTAAAATGACCAGCTAGTCAAAAGGTAGTGAGTGGGTGAGCTCTGTCACTAACACTCCCCCCTAACTTACACAAAGTCTGAGAGTGGTGAAAGAGCAGAGGTAAAACTGCAGAGAGGAGTAAACACTGGTTATCTCCTTGAGGTACAGGGTGAAATCTTCAGGTTCCCAAATGCCCCCTGGATGATTAACACAGGTAAGAATCACTACAGACCTCACAGTATTCTGTTATCAACATCTACCCCCATCCCAAGATTCTTCACATTCTGCTCACCGCAATATTACAATAGCATAAGAAAGGTCCAGCATTGAAGCATTAATTGTCTGAACCCTTCAGGAGGAAGAGAGAGCAGGATTTCTTAGGAATCCAGCCCAGATTAACACACTCCTCGCTCCACCCGTGAGGCAGCGCTGTAATGCTCTATTAAGGACGGGGCACCAATGCTGTTTCCCTTATAAGTCCACACAAAAGCAACACAGGGTGAGACTTCAGAGATAGACAGGAGCTCATAGGGAAACAAGAATGGTGCAGAGATAAACAGCAGGACAGTGCAGCAGCTTGGGGGTGGGGGTGGGGGAGGGTGGGCAACTGTATCGTATTTTAACAGATTGTCCTTTATTTTGACTGTTTGCACTGTATCCCTGAAAGAGAGAGGGAGGGTGGTGCTGGGGGAGAGAGGGAGGGTGGTGCTGGGGGAGAGAGGGAGGGTGGTGGGGGAGAGACGGAGGGTGGTGGTGGGGGGGGAGAGGATAGAGGGGGTGGTGGTGGGGGGGAGGATAGAGAGAGGGGGTGGTGGTGGGGGGGAGGATAGAGAGAGGGGGTGGTGGTGGGGGGGAGGATAGAGAGAGGGGGTGGTGGTGGGGGGGAGGATAGAGAGAGGGGGTGGTGGTGGGGGGGAGAGGGAGGGTGGTGCTGGGGGAGAGAGGGAGGGTGGTGGTGGGGGAGAGAGGGAGGGTGGTGGTGGGGGAGAGAGGGAGGGTGGTGGTGGGGGAGAGAGGGAGGGTGGTGGTGGGGGGGGAGAGAGGGAGGGTGGTGGTGGGGGGAGAGAGAGGGAGGGTGGTGGTGGGGGGTAGGATAGAGAGAGGGGGGTGGTGGTGGGGGGTAGGATAGAGAGAGGGGGGGTGGTGGTGGGGGGGAGGATAGAGAGAGGGGGTGGTGGGGGGGGAGGATAGAGAGGGGGGGTGGTGGGGGGGGAGGATAGAGAGGGGGGGTGGTGGGGGGGGAGGATAGAGAGGGGGGGTGGTGGGGGGGGAGGATAGAGAGAGGGGGTGGTGGGGGGGAGGATAGAGAGAGGGGGTGGTGGTGGGGGGGAGGATAGAGAGAGGGGGTGGTGGTGGGGGAGAGAGGGAGGGTGGTGCTGGGGGAGAGAGGGAGGGTGGTGCTGGGGGAGAGAGGGAGGGTGGTGGTGGGGGAGAGAGGGAGGGTGGTGGTGGGGGAGAGAGGGAGGGTGGTGGTGGGGGAGAGAGGGAGGGTGGTGGTGGGGGGGAGAGAGAGGGAGGGTGGTGGTGGGGGAGAGAGAGGGTGGTGGTGGGGGAGAGAGGGAGGGTGGTGGTGGGGGAGAGAGGGAGGGTGGTGGTGGGGGAGAGAGGGAGGGTGGTGGTGGGGGAGAGAGGGAGGGTGGTGGTGGGGGAGAGAGGGAGGGTGGTGGGGGAGAGAGGGAGGGCGGTGGGGGAGAGAGGGAGGGTGGTGGTGGGGGAGAGAGGGAGGGTGGTGGTGGGGGAGAGAGGGAGGGTGGTGGTGGGGGAGAGAGGGAGGGTGGTGGTGGGGGGGAGAGGGAGGGAGGGTGGTGGTGGGGGGGAGAGAGAGGAGGGGGGTGGTGGGGGGTAGGATAGAGAGAGGGGGGTGGTGGTGAGTGGGAGGATAGAGAGAGGGGTGTGGTGGTGGGGGGGAGGATAGAGAGAGGGGGGTGGTGGTGGGGGGGAGGATAGAGAGAGGGGGGTGGTGGTGGGGGGGAGGATAGAGAGAGGGGGTGGTGGTGGGGGGGAGGATAGAGAGAGGGGGTGGTGGTGGGGGGGAGGATAGAGAGAGGGGGTGGTGGTGGGGGGGAGAGGGAGGGTGGTGCTGGGGGAGAGAGGGAGGGTGGTGGTGGGGGAGAGAGGGAGGGTGGTGGTGGGGGAGAGAGGGAGGGTGGTGGTGGGGGGGGAGAGAGGGAGGGTGGTGGTGGGGGGTAGGATAGAGAGAGGGGGGTGGTGGTGGGGGGGAGGATAGAGAGAGGGGGGGGGTGGTGGGGGGGAGGATAGAGAGGGGGGGTGGTGGGGGGGAGGATAGAGAGGGGGGGTGGTGGGGGGGAGGATAGAGAGGGGGGGTGGTGGGGGGGGAGGATAGAGAGAGGGGGTGGTGGGGGGGGAGGATAGAGAGAGGGGGTGGTGGGGGGGAGGATAGAGAGAGGGGGTGGTGCTGGGGGAGAGAGGGAGGGTGGTGGTGGGGGAGAGAGGAGGGTGGTGGTGGGGAGAGAGGGAGGGTGGTGGTGGGGGAGAGAGGGAGGGTGGTGGTGGGGGAGAGAGGGAGGGTGGTGGTGGGGGAGAGAGGGAGGGTGGTGGTGGGGAGAGAGGGAGGGTGGTGGTGGGGGAGAGGGAGGGTGGTGGTGGGGGAGAGAGGGAGGGTGGTGGTGGGGGAGAGAGGGAGGGGTGGTGGTGGGGGAGAGAGGGAGGGTGGGTGGTGGGGGCGAGAGGGAGGGCGGTGGGGGAGAGAGGGAGGGTGGTGGTGGGGGAGAGAGGGAGGGTGGTGGTGGGGGAGAGAGGGAGGGTGGTGGTGGGGGAGAGAGGGAGGGTGGTGGTGGGGGAGAGAGGGAGGGTGGTGGTGGGGGGGAGAGGGAGGGAGGGTGGTGGTGGGGGGGAGAGAGAGGGAGGGGGGTGGTGGTGCGTGGGAGGATAGAGAGAGGGGTGTGGTGGTGGGGGGGAGGATAGAGAGAGGGGGGTGGTGGTGGGGGGGAGGATAGAGAGAGGGGGGTGGTGGTGGGGGGGAGGATAGAGAGAGGGGGTGGTGGTGGGGGGGAGGATAGAGAGAGGGGGTGGTGGTGGGGGGGAGGATAGAGAGAGGGGGTGGTGGGGGGGAGGATAGAGAGAGGGGGTGGTGGTGGGGGAGAGAGGGAGGGTGGTGCTGGGGGAGAGAGGGAGGGTGGTGGTGGGGGAGAGAGGGAGGGTGGTGGTGGGGGAGAGAGAGAGGGAGGGTGGTGGTGGGGGGGAGAGAGAGGGAGGGTGGTGGTGGGGGGGAGAGAGAGGGAGGGTGGTGGTGGGGGAGAGAGGGAGGGTGGTGGTGGGGGAGAGAGGGAGGGTGGTGGTGGGGGAGAGAGGGAGGGTGGTGGTGGGGGGGAGAGAGAGGGAGGGTGGTGGTGGGGGGGAGAGAGAGGGAGGGAGGGTGGTGGTGGGGGGGAGAGAGGGTGGTGGTGGGGGGGAGAGAGAGGGAGGGTGGTGGTGGGGGGGAGAGAGAGGGAGGGAGGGTGGTGGTGGGGGGTAGGATAGAGAGAGGGGGTGGTGGTGGGGGGTAGGATAGAGAGAGGGGGTGGTGGTGGGGGGGAGGATAGAGGGGGTGGTGGGGGGGGGAGGATAGAGAGAGGGGGTGATGGTTGGGGGGGAGAGGGAGGGTGGTGGGGGGGGAGAGAGAGAGAGAGAGAGAGGGTGGTGGGGGGGGGAGGATAGAGAGAGGGGGTGGTGGGGGGGAGAGAGAGAGGGAGGGTGGTGGGGGTGGGAGAGAAAGGTGGGTGAGGGGGAGAGAGAGTGTGGTAGGGGTGGGGGGGGTAGAGACAGGGGTGTCTTAGGGGGATGAGGTTCTGGGTCTGCCGCCCATTCCCGCCCCTGTTTGACTCACCTCCGCCACCGGAAACACAATGTCTAATCCGGCCGGGCGGAGGCACATCCGCCATCGCCGGGAGAAAGGTTCCGGCCTTTCCGGTTCCTCCAACAGGAAGATTCGGATCCAGGAACCTGACCCGATCCAAACGCGGACTGACCGCTCGGGCAGCTCGAACACTGGTAAAGGAGAAATGTTACCCCAAACTCTGAATCCTACAGCCTGGACCCCAAACCCCAACTTTGAACCTCAGATACCGAACCCTGAACCTCAAACCCTGGACCGAGACACCAAACCCCCAGCCCCAATCCCAAACCCCTCACCCCTCAGCCCCAATCCCAAACCCCTCACCCCTCAGCCCCAATCCCAAACCCCTCACCCCTCAGCCCCAATCCCAAACCCCTCACCCCTCAGCCCCAATCCCAAACCCCTCAGCCCCAATCCCAAACCCCCTCAGCCCCAATCCCAAACCCCTCACCCCTCAGCCCCAATCCCAAACCCCTCACCCCTCAGCCCCAATCCCAAACCCCTCAGCCCCAATCCCAAACCCCTCACCCCTCAGCCCCAATCCCAAACCCCTCAGCCCCAATCCCAAACCCCTCACCCCTCAGCCCCAATCCCAAACCCCTCACCCCTCAGCCCCAATCCCAAACCCCTCACCCCTCAGCCCCAATCCCAAAACCCCTCACCCCTCAGCCCCAATCCCAAACCCCTCAGCCCCAATCCCAAACCCCTCACCCCTCAGCCCCAATCCCAAACCCCTCACCCCTCAGCCCCAATCCCAACCCCCTCACCCCTTAGCCCCAATCCCAAACCCCTCACCCCTCAGCCCCAATCCCAAACCCCTCAGCCCCAATCCCAAACCCCTCAGCCCCAATCCCAAACCCCTCAGCCCCAATCCCAAACCCCTCAGCCCCAATCCCAAACCCCTCAGCCCCAATCCCAAACCCCCAGCCCCAATCCCAAACCCCTCACCCCTCAGCCCCAATCCCAAACCCCTCACCCCTCAGCCCCAATCCCAACCCCCTCACCCCTCAGCCCCAATCCCAACCCCCTCACCCCTCAGCCCCAATCCCAACCCCCTCACCCCTCAGCCCCAATCCCAAACCCCTCACCCCTCAGCCCCAATCCCAAACCCCTCAGCCCCAATCCCAAACCCCTCAGCCCCAATCCCAAACCCCTCAGCCCCAATCCCAAACCCCTCAGCCCCAATCCCAAACCCCTCAGCCCAAATCCCAAACCCCTCAGCCCTCAGCCCCAATCCCAAACCCCTCACCCCTCAGCCCCAATCCCAAACCCCTCACCCCTCAGCCCCAATCCCAACCCCCTCACCCCTCAGCCCCAATCCCAAACCCCTCACCCCTCAGCCCCAATCCCAACCCCCTCACCCCTTAGCCCCAATCCCAAACCCCTCACCCCTCAGCCCCAATCCCAAACCCCTCAGCCCCAATCCCAAACCCCTCAGCCCCAATCCCAAACCCCCCCAGCCCCAATCCCAAACCCCTCACCCCTCAGCCCCAACCCCTCAGCCCCAATCCCAAACCCCTCACCCCTCAGCCCCAATCCCAAACCCCTCACACCTCAGCCCCAATCCCAAACCCCTCAGCCCCAATCCCAAACCCCCCAGCCCCAATCCCAAACCCCCCCAGCCCCAATCCCAACCGCCCCCCCAGCCCCAATCCCAAACCCCTCACCCCTCAGCCCCAACCCCTCAGCCCCAATCCCAAACCCCTCACCCCTCAGCCCCAACCCCTCAGCCCCAATCCCAACCCCCCCAGCCCCAATCCCAAACCCCTCACCCCTCAGCCCCAACCCCTCAGCCCCAATCCCAAACCCTCACCCCAAACCCCCCCCAGCCCTAATCCCAAACCCCTCATCCCCAACCCCAAACCCCTCATCCCCAACCCCAACCCCCCCAGCCCCAATCCCAAACCCCTCAGCCCCAATCCCAAACCCCTCAGCCCCAATCCCAACCCCCCCAGCCCCAATCCCAACCCCCCCCAGCCCCAATCCCAACCCCCCCCAGCCCCAATGCTAAACCCCCCCAGCCCCAATGCCAACCCCCCCCAGCCCCAATGCCAAACCCCCCCCAGCCCCAATGCCAAACCCTCCCCAGCCCCAATGCCAAACCCCCCCCAGCCCCAATGCCAAACCCCCCCCCAGCCCCAATGCCAAACCCCCCCAGCCCCAATGCCAGACCCCCCCCAGCCCCAATGCCAAACCCCCCCCCCCCAGCCCCAATCCCAACCCCCCCTCAGCCCCAATCCCAACCCCCCCCTCAGCCCCAATCCCAGGCCCCTCAGCCCTAATCCCAAACCCCTCACCCCCAACCCCAAACCCCTCAGCCCCAACCTGAAACCCCTCATCCCCAATCCCAAACCCCTCATCCCCAATCCCAAACCCTTCACCCCTCATCCCCAATCCCAAACCCCTCATCCCCAATCCCAAACACCTCATCCCCAATCCCAAACCCCTCAGCCCCAATCCCAAACCCCTCAGCCCCAATTCCAAACCCCTCAGCCCCAATCCCAAACCCCTCATCCCCAATCCCAAACCCCTCAGCCCCAATCCCAAACCCCTCAGCCCCAATCCCAAACCCCTCAGCCCCAATCCCAAACCCCTCAGCCCCAATCCCAAACCCCTCAGCCCCAATCCCAAACCCCTCAGCCCCAATCCCAAACCCCTCAGCCCCAATCCCAAATCCCAAACCCCTCAGCCCCAATCCCAAACCCCTCAGCCCCGATCCCAAACCCCCTCAGCCCCGATCCCAAACCCCCTCAGCCCCGATCCCAAACCCCCTCAGCCCCAATCCCAAACCCCTCATCCCCAATCCCAAACCCCTCAGCCCAATTCCAAACCCCTCACCCCTCATCCCAACCCTCATCCCCAATCCCAAACCCCTCATCCCCAATCCCAAACCCCTCATCCCCAATCCCAAACCCCTTATCCCAAATCCCAAACCCCTCAGCCCCAATCCCAAATCCCAAACCCCTCAGCCCCAATCCCAAATCCCAAACCCCTCAGCCCCAATCCCAAACCCCTCAGCCCCAATCCCAAACCCCTCAGCCCCAATCCCAAATCCCTCAGCCCCAATCCCAAATCCCTCAGCCCCAATCCCAAACCCCCTCAGCCCCAATCCCAAACCCCTCAGCCCCAATCCCAAATCCCTCAGCCCCAATCCCAAACCCCCTCAGCCCCAATCCCAAACCCCTCAGCCCCAATCCCAAACCCCTCAGCCCCAATTCCAAACCCCTCACCCCTCATCCCCAATCCCAAACCCCTCATCCCCAATCCCAAACCCCTCATCCCCAATCCCAAACCCCTCAGCCCCAATCCCAAACCCCTCAGCCCCAATCCCAAACCCCTCAGCCCCGATCCCAAATCCCTCAGGCCCAATCCCAAACCCCCTCAGCCCCAATCCCAAACCCCTCATCCCCAATCCCAAACCCCTCAGCCCCAATTCCAAACCCCTCACCCCTCATCCCCAATCCCAAACCCCTCATCCCCAATCCCAAACCCCTCAGCCCCAATCCCAAACCCCTCAGCCCCAATCCCAATCCCAAACCCCTCAGCCCCAATCCCAAACCCCTCAGCCCCAATCCCAAACCCCTCAGCCCCAATCCCAAACCCCTCAGCCCCAATCCCAAACCCCTCAGCCCCAATCCCAAACCCCTCAGCCCCAATCCCAAACCCCTCAGCCCCAATCCCCTCAGCCCCAATCCCAAACCCCTCAGCCCCAATCCCAAATCCCTCAGCCCCAATCCCAAACCCCCTCAGCCCCAATCCCAAACCCCCTCAGCCCCAATCCCAAACCCCCTCAGCCCCAATCCCAAACCCCCTCAGCCCCAATCCCAAACCCCTCATCCCCAATTCCAAACCCCTCATCCCCAATTCCAAACCCCTCATCCCCAATTCCAAACCCCTCATCCCCAATCCCAAACCCCTCAGCCCCAATCCCAAACCCCAAACCCCTCAGCCCCAATCCCAAACCCCTCAGCCACAATCCCAAATCCCAAACCCCTCAGCCCCAATCCCAAACCCCTCAGCCCCAATCCCAAACCCCTCAGCCCCAATCCCAAACCCCTCAGCCCCAATCCCAAACCCCTCAGCCCAATTCCAAACCACTCAGCCCCATACACAATGGATGTGGACAATCTCACTGTATAAATACAAATCTTTCCTTCTAAATCCTTCAATGGTTTTGCCCCTTCCAATCGCCATCACCTCCTTGAACGCTGTCACTCTGCCCCGGAGCTTCTGCAGTCCTCTGATTTACCCCCTTGTGCATCCTGTCATATGTCCTGGTTATTGGATCCTGGAATTCCCTCCTGATGCCCCTCTGTTCTCTAGGAAATCAGAATGAAAGAAAAAACAGAAAAAGCAAAAGTGAAAGATTCATATTTTACACAAATGTTTTAATAGATATTTTCATTTAATGTGGAACTTGTGCAGGGGAATGTAAGTCCTTCACCCAGAACACACTAAATTTACATTTTAATTTTACCCAGTTACACAACCATGATCAAAGATTAAGTCTCTAATGACTGTTATTGTGTGAAATGCTCCTCACTCAGCAAGTAGAATCAGGATGGACCGATGTTAAGAACTGAGTTTGAAATTCAGAATGTTTAAAGAATAAGTAGTGTCAAGCTGGTTGCTGGTGCCTGTATCCTGGTCTGATATTGACTTTAAAGATACATAGCTGCAGAGAATGATAGTGTGATATTTTAAAGTCAAAACAACCGGGTAAAAACCTTTGCAAACTGTGCCAAGGTGAAATCATATTGAAGTGATCTTTCACCCCAGCTCTCTTGACTGAATTGGCTCTCAATGTGGGACCCAAATAGTCAGTCCTCGGCCCAACCAACTTCAGCTGCTTCATCAATGACCCTTCCTTCGATCATAAGGACAGAAGTGGGGATGTTCGCTGATGATTGTACAATGTTCAGCACCATTCGCGACTCCTCAGATACAGAAGTAGACCATGTCCAAATGCAGCAAGACCTGGACAATATCCAGGCTTGGGCTGACAAGTGGCAAGTAACATTTGCGCCATACAAGTGCCAGGCAATGACCATCACCAACAAGAGAGAATCCAACCATCGCCCCTTGACATTCAATGGCACTACCATCACTGAATCCCCCACTATCAACATCCTGGCGGTTACCATTGACCAGAGCAGCTCACCAACACCTTCTCAAGGGGGACTAAGGATGGGCAATAAATGCTGGCCCAGCCTTCGAAGCCCACATCCCATGATTGAATAAAAAAATACTGAAGTAGAGCAGCCATATAAATACTGTGGTTACAAGAGCAGGTCAGAGGCTAGGAATCCTGCAGCGAGTAACTCACCTCCTGACTCCCCAAAGTCTGTCCATCATCCACAAGGCACAAGTCAGGAGTGTGATGGAATACTCCCCACTTGCCTGGATGAATGCAGCTTCAAAAACACTCAAGAAGTTTGACACCATCCAGGACAAAGTAGCCCGCTTGATTGGCACATCCACAAACATTCACTCCTTCCACCACTGATGCACAGTGGCAGCAGTGTGTACCGTCTACAAGATGCACTGCAGAAACTCAGAAAGGCTCCTTACACAGCACCTTCCGAACCCACAACCACTACCATCTAGAAGGACAAGGGCAGCAGATGCATGGGAACACCACAACATGGAAGTTCCCCTCCTGGCCACTCACCATCCTGACTTGGAAATATATTGCTGTTCCTTCTCTGTTGCTGGGTGTACCTACACCACATGGACTGCAATGGTTCAAGAAGGCAGCTCACCACCACCTTCTCAAGGGCAATTAGGGATGAGCAATAAATGCTAGGCTATCCAATGAAGTCCACATCCTTTGAATGAATAAAATAAGTCTCTGATTGTCTGTGAGCACAGACAATATCAACAGACTATTCAGTTGTGGGGGAAAGCTTCACAACTGATTCTCCTTAACTGATATAAGTAACACCCATGCTGTTCCCAATAAGGTTTGCTGTTGGCATGTCCACCCCACCACTGTCATCCTGACCCCTCCCCACCCACCTGGGGCAATGGCACTTTAAGTCCCACTCCAAGGATTGAGCACAAAAGTTTAGTGCAGTACTGAGGGAGTGCTATGTTGTCTTTTGAATAAGATGTTAAACCGAAACCCCATCTGGCTGCTTGAGCAGATGCAAAAGACCCTGTCGCCGCTATTTTGAAGAGGAGCAGGGAAGTTCTCCATGGTGTCCTGACCAATATTTATCATTCAATCAACATCACCAAAAATATTATCTGGGTCATTATCACAATGCTGTTTGTGGGATATTGCTGTGCGCAAATTGGCTGCCATGTTCCTAATTACAATGGTGACTACCTTCAAAAGTACATAATTAACAGGAAAGTGGTAGAGCACTTTGAGACATCCTGTGGTTGTGAAAGGCACTATATAAATGCAAGTCTTTCTTTTTTAACCCAGCTCACTCCCTACAACCCAAATTCCAAAGTCAGGGGCTGATGATGCAATTCAGACCTCAACATGATTATTAACAAATAATTGGATGAATTTTGCACCTTATTATCCTTCAAAGGACAACCTGGGCCTCCTCTGCCCCATGCTGATCACAGCCTAGCATTCAGCTAGGACTGCCCCTTCAGCCTCCAGTGCACCAGTCCAGCTCCTGCCCACCGTCACCACCGACCACGGTCACTCCCACAAATACCATCACCACCGTCCACTGTCACACTCACAATTACCATCACCACTGTCCACCGTCACTCCCACAACTACCATCACCACCGTCCACTGTCACTCTCACAACTACCATCACCACCGTCCACTGTCACTCTCACAATTACCATCACCACTGTCCACTGTCACTCTCACAATTACCATCACCACTGTCCACTGTCACTCACAATTACCATCACCATCGTCCACTGTCACTCCCACAACTACAATCACCACCGACCGCTGTCACCCTCACAACTACCATCACCACCGTCCACTGTCACTCTCACAATTACCGTCACCACCGTTCACTGTCACTCTCACAACTACCATCACCACCGTCCACTGTCACTCTCACAATTACCATCACCACTGTCCACTGTCACTCTCACAATTACCATCACCACTGTCCACTGTCACTCACAATTACCATCACCATCGTCCACTGTCACTCCCACAACTACAATCACCACCGACCGCTGTCACCCTCACAACTACCATCACCACCGTCCACTGTCACTCTCACAATTACCATCACCACTGTCCACTGTCACTCTCACAATTACCATCACCACTGTCCACTGTCACTCACAATTACCATCACCATCGTCCACTGTCACTCCCACAACTACAATCACCACCGACCGCTGTCACCCTCAAAACTACCATCACCACCGTCCACTGTCACTCCCACAACTACCATCACCACCGTCCACTGTCACTTTCACAATTACCATCACCACCGTCCACTGTCACTCGCACAACTACCATCATCACAGACCACTGTCACTCTCACAACTACCATCACCACAGTCCACTGTCACTTTCACAACTACCATCACCACCGTCCACTGTCACTCCCACAATTACCGTCACCACCGTCCACTGTCACTCTTACAACCACCGGCACCACCGACCACTATCACTACCACAACCACTGGCACCACCGACCACTGTCACTACCACAACCACCGTCATCACCGTCCACTGTCACTTCCACAACCACCACCACCACCGTCCACTGTCATTCCCACAACCACCACCACCACCGACCACTGTCACTCCCACAACCACTGTCACCACCGTCCACTGTCACTCCCACAACCACCACCACCACCGACTACTGTCACTTTCACAATTACCATCACCACCGTCCACTGTCACTCGCACAACTACCATCATCACCGTCCACTGTCACTCCCACAACTACTGTCACCACCGACCATGGTCACTCCCACAACTACCGTCACCACTGTCCACTGTCACTACCACAACTTCCGTCATCAATGACCACTGCCACTCCCACAACCATCGTCACCACCATCCACTGTCACTCCCACAACCACCATCACCACCGTCCACTCTAACTCCCACAACTACCATCATCACTGACCAATGTCACTCCCACAACTACCATCACCACCGACCACTGTCACTCCCACAACTACCGTCATCAACGCCCACTGTCACTCCCACAACTACCATCATCTCCGACCACTGTCACTCCCACAACTACCATCGCCATCAACCACTGTCACTCCCACAACTACCATCATCTCCGACCACTGTCACTCTCCCAAATACCATCACCACTGTCCACTGTCACTCTCACAATTACCATCACCACCGACCAATGCCACTCTCCCAAATACCATCACCACTGTCCACTGTCACTCCCACAACTACCATCACCATCGACCAATGTCACTCTCCCAACTACCATCACCACTGTCCACTGTCACTCCCACTACTAACATCACCGCCGACCACTGCCTCGCTTCCAACCACCATCATCACTGACCATTGCCTCCCTCACAACTACCATCAGCACTGTCTACTGTCACTCCTACAATTACCATCACCGCCGTCCACTGTCACTCCCACAACTACCATCACCACCGACCACTGTCACTCCCATAACTACCATCTCCACTGACCACTGTCACTCCCACAACTACCATCACCATCGACCACTGTCACTACCGTCACCATTCATTCCCATGAACTTGAAGCAGGAATTGCCATTCTCATCTTTCAGTGATGATGGCAATGTTGTGGGCTCTGACCTCCCAGCTCTCCCTAATCCCCCAAGCCCTAAACACTCCCAGGACACAGGCGAGAGATTGATTGCTTTTGTTCAAAGGAATCCCATGGAAATTTTTACCTCTGAGAAGGAAAAGAGGGTTTTAGTTCCTCAGTAATACCGCCCTAGCAGTACATTACTCCCTCAGTACTGACCCTCCAACTTTGCAGCACTCCCTCAGTACTGACCCTCTGACAGTGCAGCACTCACTCAGTACTGACCCTCTGACAGTGTAGCAACCCCTCAGTACTGACCCTCTGACAGTGTAGCACTGTCTCAGTACTGATCCTTTGACAGTGCAACACTCCCTTAGTACTGACCCTCCAACAGTGCAGCACTCTCTCAGTACTGACCCTCCGACAGTACAACACTCTCTCAGTACTGACCCTCCGATAGTGCGGCACTCTCTCAGTACCGACCCTCCGACAGTGCGGCACTCTCTCAGTACCGACCCTCCGACAGTGCGGCACTCTCTCAGTACCGACCCTCCGACAGTGCGGCACTCTCTCAGTACTAACCCTCTGATAGTGCGGCGCTCCCTCAGTACTGCTTTGTGAGTGTCAGTCTTGATTTTGTGCTCACGTCTCTGTAGTGGGCCTTGAACCCACAAGCTTCGGACTTGGAGGTGAGGAGCCCCTAACAGAGCCATGACTAATACTTATGCTCCCATTTTTTTTCAGTGTAACCTTCATCGAGTTCTTGGGCTGGAGATTCTCCATATCTCAATCTCTGTTTTTCTCACTAGTCACAGTTCCTACAGATGGTGTCACTGTTGTTCCACTAACACTCTGGTTTTTGTTTCTGGAAACTCGAAGTTACTTTTTGCAAACTTTTCAGTTTCATTGTGATTTGTGTGATCTGATAATCCATGGAGTGAAACTGAAGCTCACAGGTTTGTGTTGGTTTGGTGCTGTCTACAGAACCTGGCATCTCACTCAACGCTCAGCTCTCCAAACATCAGACAGGCTGAGTGCAGTGAGAGTGCAGAGAGTTATACTGAGTGGGAATGGGGGCGAGCTTTAACTTTTTTAAATCAGGAGAACATTATAAATAATAAAAACGTAAAGTACTAGTCTTCCTCTAATGTGAGCCTCTTTTCTGACTGTTCCTGCTGCTCTCTCACCCTTTGTACCTTCTCATGTATTTTCTGTTTTCATACTTTTGTCCTCACCCTTTATCATTCTCTCTTCTCTTTCCCTCAACCGTTCCCTTTCTGTGTATCGCTCTTTGTGCTTCTCAGTTTCCCCCATTCTGTTTCAGGGTTTGCCCATTTCTCAATCTTGATGTCTCTTTCTGTCTGCCTTTTTTTCCTTTGTATACATCTCTCTTTCTCTTCATAACTTTCTCCAATTCTCTCTCTCCTATTCTCTCTCTGTCCACATTTCTTTCTTGCTCTGAGTGTCTCCACTTTCTCAATTTCATTTCGTCTCGATCGCTCTGTATTTCCCTGTCTGTGAAAAAATAGATAAAACCTGCGGGATCATAATGTGTGAACAACCTTCGTCCCCTTCTTCTGGTGCAGGCACCAAGGAAACTTGGTGCTGCTCGCTCATTATAGTGATTGTGGTGTGCAGGCCGGTGTTAAACGCGCTGCTGAGTGGCTGCAGAGACCCCGAGATCACACGAGGCTAGCACACTGAGAGCACCTTTAAAGAGGAGGCAGATTCTGGCTGCTGCAGGCACTGGAACTGTTTCTGGATGAGAGTGTGAGCAGGCTGAAGATTGAGAATGCAAGTATAGAGCAGAGAACCTGGTTGAAGATTCTCTAACACAGCACAGGACACCTAGACAGGAGCAGCTGTCTTCCCTCAAGGGGCCAGAGGACTCCCCTAGACAGATACTGAGAAGGCAGTGGGAACAGATATAGCCATTGTTGTCAATACAGACAGTCCAGACCTGAGGACCTGTATGCAGTGCAGGAAGAAGTTTAATGACCTCACAAGAGTGGTGAAGGTCAGTGACTGTTGTATATTTTATACATCTCACAGCAATGCAGAAAGACATACCAGCTTCTATTTGTGCAACAGGTTTTATTCACAATGTTTTAAAATGTCTACTCCATGCTTCCAGCTTGAGCTTCCAGTTCTTTCTACAGCTTGTTTACTTTTTTTCTGAGTCCACATCCAGGCTTAATCAATCAAGCACAGTGAGCATCAATAGTAAGCAGTCTCATATTTTCAAACACAGAACAATTGAACATTTGAATATGGCATACTGCATCTTCAAATGCCTTATCTTTATAAATAAACCACTAACCTCACACACATTGTTCAATTCACCTCCTGCTCACCTACCAAACATGACACATAACTAGCATTCATAGCTTCACTCACCCTCACACACTTTGCACAGCTACAAGCCTCACGCCCACATCTCACAGCTTGTACACACTGTCAGCTATTCAGCTATGGCAGGCACATCACCCAAACACATTGCATCACACTGCGGTGAGGAAATCACCTCCTGACTCCCCAAAGCCTGTCCACCATCTACAAGGAACATGTCAGGAGTGTGATGGAATACTCCCCACTTGCCTGGATGAGTGCAGCTCTAACAACATTCAAGAAGCTTGACACCATCCAGGACAAAGCAGCTCGTTTGATTGGCACCACATCCACAAACATTCACTCCCTCCATCATCGACGCACAGTAGCAGCAGTGTATACTATCCACGAGATGCACTGCAGGAACTCACCTAGGCTCCTTAGACAGCACCTCCCAAACCCACGACCACTACCATCTAGAAGGACAAGGGCAGCAGATAGATGGGAACACTACCACCTGCAAGTCCCCCTCCAAGTCACTCACCATCCTGATTTGGAGATATATCACCATTCCCTCACGGTGGCTGGGTCAAAATCCTGGAACCCCCTCCCTATCAGCACTGTGGGTGTACCTACACCACAGGGACTGCAGTGGTTCAGGAAGGCAGCTCACCACCACCTTCTCAAGGGCAATTAGGGATGGGCAGTAAATGCTGGCCTAGCCAGCGATGCCCACATCCCGTGAATGAATTAAAAACAAACTCCAACACACCTCCCTCTGTCTTTTGCAGGACAAGGGGCCACATGACTGGAGGCAGCTCATGGAGGACAAGCACAGCTTCACGTCCTCACTCCGATAGAGGCGATGGCCGGCAATGGAGCTGAAACTAGAAGCTGCTGGTGATTCTCTGCCATATCCACCACTTCCCCCTTAACCCACAATCTCTTCTGATATCCAACCTGTAAATACTGTAAACATGCAGCTCTTGGATCCCCCCCCATCTCTCACCACACCCCTTACTCTTGTGCCTTTCTCCTTCCAGAGACCCAACAGTTACCAGCAACTCAGCCAGCGCTGGAGCACTGGGCGGGTCAAGTGGAGTAGGAGTCTGATAATGAAGAGAGTCTGTTGCTCGATCTCACAGTCACGAGCTCAGATACCGACATGGCGTCTATTCTAGAGGGCTGCTTAGAGGCGGCATCTGCACCTGGCGAGACAACGGGCACACGTAGCTAGAGGCAGGGCAGGGAAAGGATAGCGCAGGTGTCAGCTCCCAGGGATGGGGGTGGGGGACGTGTCGGTGAGAGGGTGGTGGAGGACCTCGATCAGGTGTAATACAGTAAAAGGTTGATGGAAAAACATGCAGAAGTATTTAATGTGCAGGTCGACCAGAGAAGTAGTTGTCACTGTTAAGGAGCACATGGAGAAGATCGGCTCCAGCTCGGCACAGGGCTTTGCAAGGGGCTTAGCTCCTCCTTTCCAGTGTGGATGTGGTGGCCATCTCCAAAAGGACATTGCAAACCTGACCATGAAGTAGTGCCTGGTGATGATGTCTCAACTTCCATTGCAGCACAGGGTGCACAGGTTGAGCGCTGCAGAGAAAGCTCAGACTGAGCTTGTGACCAGAGACTAGTGCTCAAAGGAGACATCTCACAGCATCCCAGCAACCTGTGCTCCAGCCCATCACAAGGATTACTGAGACACCACCCTGGGGGAGTGACAGTGGATCTGTGGAACATGAACCTGTTGCCCTCTCTCAGAATGACAACAAATCCACCTACCACTGCCACTCTGCCAATGCCCATGTTGCTGTCTATCAGCCAGCCAGCCCAGACTGCTGCTGAGTTGGTACAGTATGAACCTGGGCCTTCAGATTCAGAATGTCCTACAGCCTCCCCCATTGAAAGTCAGCAACCATGCTGCAGATACTGGGGTAACACTGTGGGAGCACTAGGCAAGCTGAGGAAACTCGAGAGACAGGCACTTTAGTTGATTTTTGATTGGAATATTGAATTGTTTGATGAAATTGCTTTGAAATGTTTGTTTTGTGCTGGCTTTTAAATCAGCATTTTGGTCACTAGGACAGTGGGATGGTAAGGTGAGGGACTGTTGTACGATGGGGATTTCGGGATGTGTTCAGTGGAACTGTGTCAAATGAGGAGATCATGGGCAGCCTGGCAGGAAAGGGAATGTGCCCTCATGATGGTGAAGTTATGCAGTACACAGCAGATCATGGTGAACCAGGACACACACTCCAGCAAGTACTGCAGGGCTCCTCCAGTTGAGGTTTCCTTCAGGACCCCAGTGATGATGTTTTGTGATGCAACATTGTACACATGCTGGTTGTGTGTGGTTGAACGGTGCAGCAGTCATAAGCCAGATTTATTTATTCTTTCATGAGGCATGGGCATCACTGGTTGGACCAGCATTTATTGCCCATCCCTAGTTGCCCTTGAGAAGGTGGTGATGAGCTGCCTTCTTGAACCGCTGCAGTCCACATGGTGTAGGTACACCCACAGTGCTGTTAGGAAGGGAGTTCCAGGATTTTGACCCAATGACAGTGAAGGAATGGTAATATATTTAAATATATCAGGATGTGAGCGGCTTGGAGGGGAACTTGAAGGTGGTGGTGTTCCCATCTATCTGCTGCTCTTGTCCTTCTAGGTGGTAGTGGTCGTGGGTTTGGAAGGTGCTGTATAAGGAGCCTTGGTGAATTCCTGCAGTGCATCTTGTAGATGGTACACACTGCTGCTACTGTGCGTCGGTGGTGGAGGGAATGAATGTTTGTGGATGTGGTGCCAATCAAGTGAGCAGCTTTGTCCTGGATGGTGTTAAGCTCTTGAGTGTTGTGCAAGCTGCACTCATCCAGGGAAGTGGGGAGTATTCCATCACACTCCTGACTTGTGCCTTGTAGATGGTGGACAGGCTTTAGGAAGCCAGGAGTTGAGTTACTCTGCAGAATTCCCAGCCTCTGACCTGCTCTTGTAGCCACAGTATTTATATGGCTAGTCCAGTTCAGTTTCTGTTCAATGGTAACCCCCAGCATGTTGATAGTGGGGGACTCAGCGATGGTAATGCCACTGAACATCAGGGGGAGATGGTTCACTAAATTGATCCCTGGGATGAGGAGGTTGTCCTATGATGAGAGGCTGAGTAAATTGGGTTTATATTCCCTGGAGTTTAGAAGAATGAAAGACGATCTCATTGAAACCTACAAGATTCTGAAGGAGTTTAACAGGGTGGAGGCTGAGAGATTGTTTCCACTGATCAGAGAATCTAAAACATGGGGGCACAGTCTCAGGATAAGTGGCCGATCATCTAGGGCTGAGATGAGGAGAAATTTACTTCAATCTTTGGTATTCTCTACCCCAGAGGGTGGTGAGTGCTGTATTGTTGAATATATTTAAGCCATCCTTCGTTTGATGTAATGGTTCAAATACCAATGGTCTCCGGAATGGCACAGAATAAAAGCATGAGAACAGCTGCCATGACAGTGGGCATTTAGCAACGCCAATGTGCTAAACACACCAACTGTACATTCAGTGAATGGTAACCTTTGAGATTGTGGTATATTCAGCATTGAGATATGGCGCCTGCAAAGTTATATGTGTGCAATGGAAGGCACCCTGAATCTTGGGAAGATCGCAACCCTGGCAAAGTCACATCTACCCTCTGCTTGCCTCTCTCTGGTCAGGCAGAACATATTCCTGTCCTGACACCAAGAACCTCTGATCCCTGTCTGTTGTGGTAGTGGATGGCGAACTGGGAAATGTTACTGACGTCATCTGCTCCGACACAAAGCTTTTCAGGGCCACAGTCACCTCCACAGGAACCGGCAGTGCAGTCCCCATCCTGCTCTCAGACTGCAGTCTGGTTGCAGATGGTGGCTGATTTCAGTGTGAAAATCAAGATGAGGGCGCAACTGTTCCTGCTGGTTCAGGTCGGAGAATTGTTTCCTGAAGACCCTGGGTGGATATGGCCTCCTGATGAGAGTTCTTTCCCACCTCCTACTCTCTCTGTGAGCTCCTCGGCCTCCTCTATGCCAAGAGGATGACAGAGGGTAATCACAGCTCCCCTAAATGGGAGCAAGTGGCCTGACAGAACCCTTGAAGTAAGAACCAAGGCTTTCTCCATGTGCAGCTTCACTCCTTCCCCAACTTTAACCAACTCAGGATACTGGAGAAATTCAGTCAGAGCCAGTTAGTATCCATCAGTAACTAACCTGAGCGTATTTGGTGATCTCCATCTACACTTGCAAAGTACTGGACTGCAGTGGTGCCAAAACATTTTGGGACATCCAGAGGTCATGAAAGGCACTAAAGAAATGCAAGATTTTTTTTCCTCTCAAACAGATCCCCCTCCACCACCACATCCCTTAATAAGATCAGAGGTTCACTGATGATTGCACAATGTTCAGCACCATTCTTGTCTCCTCAGATACTGAAGCAGTCCATGTCCAAATGCAGCAAGACCTTGACAATATCTAGGCTTTGGCTGACAAGTGGCAAGTAATATTCGCACCACACAAATGCCTGGCAATGACCATCTCTAACAAGAGAGTATCTAACCATTACCCCTTGATGTTCAATGGCATTACCATCACTGAATCCCCTACTATCAACGTCCTAGGGGTTACCATTGACCAGAAACTGATCTGGACTAGCCATATAAATACTGTAGCTACAAGAGCAGGTCAGGGGCTAGGAATCCTGTGACGAGTAACTCACCTCCTGACTCCCCAAAGCCTGTCCACCATCTATAAGGCACAAGTCAGGAATGTGATGGAACACTCTTCACTTGCCTGGATGAGTGCAGCTCCCACAACACTCAAGAAGCTCGACACCATTCAGGACAAAGCAGCCCGCTAGATTGGCACCCCATCCACAATCATTCACTCCCTTCACCATCGACGCACAGTAGCAGCAGTGTGTACCGTCTACAAGATGCACTGCAGGAATTCACCAAGGCTCCTTAGACAACACCTTCCAAATCCATGACTGCTACCACCTAGAAGGACAAGGGCAGCAGATAGATGGGAACACCACTACCTGGAAGTTCCCCTCCAAGTCATTCACCATCCTGATTTGGAAATATATCGGCCATTCCTTCACTGTCACCGGGTCAAAGTCCTGGAATTCCCTTCCTAACAGCACTTTGGGTGTACCTACACCACATGGACTGCAGTGGTTCAAGAAGGCAGCTCACCACCACCCTCTCAGGGTAATTAGGGATGGGCAATAAATGCTGGCCCATTCATCCCGTAAATGAATTTAAAAAAAAAGTGTGGGAACGAGCAGGGTGGTGATCACCATTGGGAGGGGGGCCTCTGTTGGGCACAGGGTGCCTGAACAGGAGGGACCCCACCACCCCCGAGCCCAGAGTCAGGCTGCCAGGGTTTTCCGCAGCCATCGCCATGTGGTGTGGGCAATCCCCCCCCCCCATCGGTGGTAAAATAGCAGCAGTGATGTGAGAAGCCCCTTAGGTGGCCATTAATTGGCCCAAAGGCAGATGGGCCACCCACCACCTACCCCACAATTGATAAAAGTTCAGTGGAGGCAGGAATTCAATGGGCATGGTGTCCCTGCCATGCCACCTGATTTATACACCACCCCCTCCATCTGCCAGCCTGCTCCCAGGATGTCGGAGGTGGCGTAAAATTCTGGCCCTAAGTCTTAACTTTTTTCAAAGAATAATCCAGTTAGTCCCACTCCCCACCATCTCCTCATCTCCCTGCATGTTTTTCTCCTTCAATTATCTATTCAACCCTCTTTTGACAGCCTCGATTGAAGCTGTCTCGACCGCACTCTCAGGCAGTACAACTCCGACCCCAATCACTCACTGCATAAAAAAGTTTCCTCAAGTTGCATTTGTTCTTTTTGTCATTCATCTTAAACCTGTGTCCTTCCCCTTGACTTTTCCACCATTGGGAACAGTTTCTCTCTATCTACGCTGTCTTGACACCTCGTGATTTTGAACGCCTCTATCAAATCTCCTGTCAACCTTCCCTCCTCTAAGGGGAACAACCCCACCTTCTCCATCTGTCTACGTAACTGTAATCCCTCATCCCTGGAACCATTCCAGTAAATCTCCTCCACCCTCTCTCCAAAGCCTTTACATCCTTCCGGTGCCCAGAATTGAACACAATACTCTAGCTGAGGCTGAACCAGTGTTTTATATAGGTTCATCGTAACTTCCTTGTAGTCGTACTCTGCCTCTGTTAATAAAACCTAGGATCCCAGTGGTTTTGTTAGCCTGTCCTACCATCAAAGATTAGTGCACAAACACCCCAAGCTCCCTCTGTTCCTTCACCCTGTTACCATTGAGCTTGTATTCTCTCTTCTCTTTCTTTCTCCAAAAATGTTTCACCTCACACTTTTCTTCTTTCATAGGAACATAAGAAGGAACATAGGAATAGGAGAAGGCCATTCAGCCCATCGAGCCAGTGCCACGATTCAATGCGACCATGGCTGATTGAACACTTCAATGCCTCTTACCCATACTATCCACATAACCCTTTACGTAATTGTTAATCTGAAATCTATCAACCTCTACTCAGTGACTGAGTTTCCCTGGCTCCCTGGGGTAGAGAATTCCAAAGATTCACAACCCTCTGGGTAAAGAAATTTCTCCTCAATTCAGTCCTAAGTGGCTTCCTCCCATTTTGAAATTGTGTCCCCTGTTTCTAGACTCTCCAGCCAGGGGAAACATCTTACTGCATCTATCCTGTCTATTCTTTTAAGTATTGTGTAGGTTTCAATGAGATCATCTCTCATTCTTTGAAACTCTAGAGAATACAGGCCCAGTTTCCCCAATCCCTCTTCACAACTCAGTCCTACCACCCCCAGAACAAGTATGGTGAACCTTCCTTTGCACTCCCTTCTATGGCAATAATATCCTTTCTGAGGTAAGGGGACCAAAACTGCACAACGTACTCCAGGTGCGGTCTAACAAAACCTCTATATAATTGAAGCAAGACTTCACTACTCCTGTACTCAAATCCTCTTGTGATAATGGCTAACATTCCATTAGCCTTCCTAATTGCCGGCTGCACCAGCATGTTAGCTTTCAGTGACTTATGGACAAGGACACCCAGGTCCCTTTGTACATCTACATTTTCTAATCTCTTACCATTTAGGAAATACTCTGTGCATCTGTTCCTTCTACCAAAGTGGATAACCTCACATTTTTGCACATTATATTCCATCTGCCATGTTCTTGCCCACTCACTAAGTCTGTCCAAATTCTCCTGTAGCTGCTTTACATCTTCCTCATGACACACATTCCTGCCCAGCTTTGTAGCATCTGTGAACTTGGAAATATTATATTTGGTCCCCACATCTGAATCATTGATATATATTGTGAACAGCTGGGGCCTGAGCACTGATTCCTGCGGGTACCCCACTAGTCACAGACTGCCAATGTGAGAATGACCCGTTTATTCCTACTCTCTGTTTTCTGCCTGTTAACCAATCCTTAATCCATGCCTGTATATTGCCTCCTATCCCATGTGCTTTTATTTTGCTAATCAACCTCCTGTGGGGGACTTTATCAAAAGCCTTCTGAAAATCCAAATATACTACGCCCAATGACTCTCCTTTATCATCCACCATATGTCTGCCATATGCTACCAGCCTGTCTGTGAACTCTTGAGTTCATCATTACCCTCCTCATAGTTCACAATACTTCCAAGTTTTGTGTCATCTGCAGATTTTGTGTGATGAAATGTCCAGGAATAAACTAAAGTAGAGTTGGCAAGCCAATCATACAGGTGGAGTCAGGCTTGACAATAGTCAGTGGGCCTCGGTAACCATGGCAACTACTAGTACTACTTATTAAGCAGCTTAAAGACTTCAAAGTACAGGTGTAGCGCAGGTATTATGTGAGAGAACAGTGATCTCCAGTCTCATCGAGAGCCCCGGGGTGGGATAAACAGTAGAAGGCAGATCCTGTTGGTAATTATTGCACAGACAAACTTGATGATTCCTGCTCCTCTCTCTCTCTCTCTAGCTATCTTTATAACCTATCTATTTATAAATTTGTCTCTCCCCTGTACTTCCATTCTCTTTTTCAAAGCACTATAAGTAATAATAATCAAACATGTATTAATGTTTCTAGTAAATGGGGGAGTCCAGAACAAGGGGGCAGAACCTTAAAAATTGAGCCAGGCCATTCAGGGGTGATGTCAGGAAACAATTCTTCACACAAAGGGGAGTGGAAATCTGGAACTCTCTCCCCACAAAAAGCTGTCGAGGCTGGGGGACAATTAAAAATTTCAAAACAGAAATTGATCAACTTTTGTCAGCAAAGGGGATTGAGAGTTACAGAACCAAGCTGGGTAAGTGGAGTTCAAACATTAACCAGGCATGAACTAAGTGAATGGCAAAACAGGCTCAAGGAGCTGAATGGTCCCGTTTTGATCCTGTAGAATCTTACAGCACAGAAGGAGGCCATTTGGCTCATCATGCCTGAGCCGATCTTAGAAAGAGCTATCCAATTAGTTCCACTCCCCTGTTCTTTCACCATTCCTCCTTTGGAAATTATTTATCCAATATTTATCCACTGTCCATTTAGAAAGTTACTATTGAATCTGTTTCCACTGGTCTTTCAGGCAGCACATTCCAGATCACATCAGCTCATTGTGTAAAAAACCTTCTCAAGTGCCTCTCTGGTTCTTTTCCCGATTCTCTTCAATTTGTGTCCCTCTGGTTGCCGACCCTCCTGCCACTGGAAACAGTTTCCCCTTATTTACTCTATCAAAACCCCTCAAAATTTTGAATGCCTCAATTAAATCTCAGCTTAACCTTATCAGTCATCATTCACTTTCTCTGCTACCCCCAATCCCCCCAACGTATATTCGGCGATGAATTCTACTTGTTAGATTTTCATTTCTCTGAGAATTTATGTTGCCAATTTTCTCAAGTCCTCTCGTGAAGGTGTTAACTCCTTGCTGGGGTTCTGCTGCATGGATAGTCCTAACCCCACCCCGGGCTGCATGGACACTCCAGCCCCCCATCCCCACCTCACGTTGCATGGACACTCCTGTCCCCACAAAACCCCTGCTGCATGGACACTCCGGCTCCCCCCCAATGCCACAGCGCCCACTGCATAGACACTCCCACCCCACCTTCCAGTGCCTGCTGCATGGACACTCCCCCCCCCCCCCACCCCCACCCACCCCACCAGCAGTACCTGCTGCGTGGATACTCCTGTACCACGCCACCCCCATCCCCACTGCTCCTTCCTTTGACCTCATACAAGTGTTTTTTATCCATGTGTGAGCATTGACAGTCAATAGCTATTTGACTGGGGAAGGCACGATGGCCGGGAAACACCACACAATGATCAGGAGCAAAAAGCTGCATGAGTGTGTTCTGCCCCCTCCAACCCAGTGACACTGAGGTCTGGTTTAAACCCATAACACATCACCAGCTGGGTGAGCACTGTGATTAAACCTGGGAGAGTCCCAGTTTCTAGGGATCAGCCACTCACTATATCAGAGGAGCTTCCCCATCCAGCACCTAAATACCATAAGGCTCATTTAGGATGAATATCACCATAGGTTACATAAATAACAACTTGCACTTATATAGCACCCTTAAAGTAGTAAGACATCCCAAGGTGCATCATAGGAACATTATCAGATAAAATTTGACACTGAGCCACATAAGGTGATATTAGGACAGGTGACCAAAAACTTGGTCAATGGGGTAGGCCTTAAGGAGCATCTTAAAGGAGGAGAGAGAGTATCATGACTCTCATATACCCTCTGTTAATGAGACCAGCCACTTTCACATCTGCATCCACTCCATCCTTCCTGAAGCTCTCAATCACTGGAAACACTTCCTGCATTACCTGACCACTCCCTTCCTCTGCCAACTCTTTCACCCCCCCAACCTTGTACAGACGCTTCCTCTAGATCGGAAGTCTCCCTCCCACTCCCTTCGCCCCTTCATTAGTTTCTGACCATCAGTCCCTGTCTCCTCCTCTCTGACATCTTCTTCCCTAAACCTCTTTGTCATTTCATTCTCTTTTGAAAAATCTCCTCAAAACCCCAGCATTCTGACAGTTTTCAGCCTGTTCCCCATCTGCTGTTCTGGCTTGATGTCCATTTTCTGTGTGTGTGAGTGAGTGTGTCGCTGTTTGTGTGTGTGTGAATCCATTTCTGTGTGCATGTCTCTCTGTGCGTGCCTCTCTGTGCATCTCTGTGTGTGTTGCGTGTAAGCGAGTGTGTTTGTGGATGTGTGTGTGTGTGTGTGTGTGAGGGTGAGGGTGAGCGTGTGAGTGTCAGTGTGGGTGACGGTGAGTGTGTGTGTGAGTGAGAGTACGTGTCAGTGTGTTTGAGGGTCTGATTGTGAGTTTGTGTGAATGTATTTGGGTGTGCTTGTATGTAGGTGTATGCACTCTTGGAGGACTAAAGATTCCAATTGTAGAGCATTGATGCAGGGCTGTTTGCTGGAGGGGGAGGGGAGGAACAGGAAGCAGTGAGAGAGTGTTCACATTCTGCTGTGTATGTGTAATGGAAATCCCCTCTGGGGTGGGACGTGAGCAGCAGTGTATTGAGTTACAGCGTTTGATTACAGTCTCCCAGCCTCCATCACTCCCAGCTCTTTGTCAAACCTCTGGAAGTTGCTTGTTTTTGATCAGGAAGGGGAACCTTAAAAATCTTTCTCCTAACCCACACTTGAAAGGTTATGATGAAGAAAGAAACATTTAATATTAAACAGCAGCCGAGCAAGGTTGCTATGTCACCTCGGTCTGTGTGTTTGTGATAGGAAGCTGAAACCTGACAGCTTGACCCCTTACAGAGGAGAAACAAATTTTTTCTTGACTGTTAAAGTTAACTGATTTCTGTTAACTTGCAAGAGTGTATAAAGTGTTTTCTCTCATTAGGCTAGTTTCTATTTCTATCTAGTTTTCTGCCTCTTCTCCTAACGCTGACTCACATTGGGGTACAGGTCCCCCTCCTCTCCTGAAGGTGCTGACTCTCACTGGGGTACAGGTCCCCCTCCTCTCCTGAAGGTGCTGACTCTCACTGGGGTACAGGTCCCCCTCCTCTCCTGAAGGTGCTGACTCTCACTGGGGTACTGGTGCCCCTCCTCTGCTGAAGGCGCTGACTCTCACTGGGGTACGGGTCCCCCTCCTCTCCTGAAATGCTGACTCTCACTGGGGTACGGGGTCCCCTCCTCTCCTGAAGGTGCTGACTCTCACTGGGGTATGGGTCTCCCTCCTCTCCTGAAGGTGCTGACTCTCACTGGGGTGTGGGTCCCCCTCCTCTGCTGAAGGTGCTGACTCTCACTGGGGTACAGGTCCTCCTCCTCTCCTGAAGGTGCTGAGTGTCACTGGGGTACAGGTCCCCCTCCTCTCCTGAAGGTGCTGACTCTCACTGGGGTACAGGTCCCCCTCCTCTCCTGAAGGTGCTGACTCTCACTGGGGTGTGGGTCCACCTCCTCTGCTGAAGGTGCTGACTCTCACTGGGGTACAGGTCCCCCTCCTCTCCTGAAGGTGCTGAGTGTCACTGGGGTACGGGGTCCCCTCCTCTCCTGAAGGTGCTGACTCTCACTGGGGTACAGGTCCCCCTCCTCTCCTGAAGGTGCTGACTCTCACTGGGGTACAGGTCCCCCTCCTCTCCTAAAGGTGCTGAGTGTCACTGGGGTACTGGTGCCCCTCCTCTGCTGAAGGCGCTGACTCTCACTGGGGTACGGGTCCCCCTCCTCTCCTGAAATGCTGACTCTCACTGGGGTACGGGGTCCACTCCTCTCCTGAAGGTGCTGACTCTCACTGGGGTATGGGTCTCCCTCCTCTCCAGAAGGTGCTGACTCTCACTGGGGTGTGGGTCCCCCTCCTCTGCTGAAGGTGCTGACTCTCACTGGGGTACAGGTCCTCCTCCTCTCCTGAAGGTGCTGAGTGTCACTGGGGTACAGGTTCCCCTCCTCTCCTGAAGGTGCTGACTCTCACTGGGGTACAGGTCCCCCTCCTCTCCTGAAGGTGCTGACTCTCACTGGGGTGTGGGTCCCCCTCCTCTGCTGAAGGTGCTGACTCTCACTGGGGTATGGGGTCCCCCTCCTCTGCTGAAGGTGCTGACTCTCACTGGGGTATGGGGTCCCCCTCCTCTCCTGAAGGTGCTGAGTGTCACTGGGGTACAGGTCCCCCTCCTCTCCTGAAGGTGCTGACTCTCACTGGGGTACAGGTCCCCCTCCTCTCCTGAAGGTGCTGACTCTCACTGGGGTACAGGTCCCCCTCCTCTCCTGAAGGTGCTGAGTGTCACTAGGGTACGGGGTCCCCTCCTCTCCTGAAGGTGCTGACTCTCACTGGGGTACAGGTCCCCCTCCTCTCCTGAAGGTGCTGACTCTCACTGGGGTACAGGTCCCCCTCCTCTCCTGAAGGTGCTGACTCTCACTGGGGTACAGGTCCCCCTCCTCTCCTGAAGGTGCTGAGTGTCACTGTGGTACTGGTCCCCCTCCTCTGCTGAAGGTGCTGACTCTCACTGGAGTACGGGTCCCCCTCCTCTCCTGAAATGCTGACTCTCACTGGGGTACGGGGTCCCCTCCTCTCCTGAAGGTGCTGACTCTCAGTGGGGTATGGATCCCCTTCCTCTCCTGAAGGTGCTGACTCTCACTGGGGTACAGGTCCACTCCTCTCCTGAAGGTGCTGAGTGTCACTGGGATACTGGTCCCCCTCCTCTGCTGAAGGTGCTGAGTGTCACTGGGGTACAGGTCCCCCTCCTCTCCTGAAGGTGCTGACTCTCACTGGGGTACAGATCCCCCTCCTCTCCTGAAGGTGCTGACTCTCACTGGGGTACAGGTCCCCCTCCTCTCCTGAAGGTGCTGACTCTCACTGGGGTACGGGGTTTCCCTCCTCTCCTGAAGGTGCTGACTCTCACTGGGGTATGGATCCCCCTCCTCTCCTGAAGGTGCTGACTCTCATTGGGGTATGGGGTCCCCTCCTCTCCTGAAGGTGCTGACTCCCACTGGGGTGTGTGTGTCTAGCAGGAAGGGCTCAGGTCTCATTGCTGACCCCAAATCTCTCCTGATGCAATAACCCTGCTTTGCAGAAGAATCATTGTATTGTGATCAAGATCAGGAATCCTAGCTGATTATTTCCTTCTCCTCTCACCCAAGGATACTGAGGCCAACTCCTGTCCTCAAAAGCCGCTGCACTGCGATCAACTCAATCAGCCCAGTGGCAGGTCCAAAACTGTCCCTTCTTGCTCAACAACAACTTGCATTTATATTGCACCTTTAGTGTTGCAACGAAGCGCTTCACAGGAGTGCACATCAGACAAAGTTTGACACCGAGCCACATAAAGAGATATTAGGACAGGTGAGCAACAGTTTTGGTCAAACAGTTTTAAGCAGTATGTTAAAGCAGAGAAGTGAGGTAGAGAGGTTTAAGGAGTGAATTGCAGAGCTTGTGGCCCGGGTTGCCAGTGGTGGCGATTAAAATCAGGGATGCTCCAGAGGCCAGAATTTTTTTAATTGCTGAAAAAAGATAAATTTTTTGTTGAAGCTTTTTGTCTTGCTCTCATCAGGACAATTCGCAAGAAAATACCAGTTCATATCCATTGGACCTCCCACTCCACATGACCACACAGCCTTGTTCGATAGTAAGCTAAAAAAAACACTTGTTGGGCTCGTGTAAGAGCGATGAGCTGCCGCATGATATCTATGACAGGGTTCATCCTTGTGGCTCACTACATCCGTGTATACCCAAGACACACAAAAGCAATGTCCCTCTTACCTATGACCGGCTCTGCACAACATGAATTGGCCAAATGGTTAGGTGAATTGTTACAGCCAGCTTTGACCAAGATTTCCACATACACAGTGAAGAATTCCTTCACATTTTCAAAATCCATACAGGACTTGCATACCAATAACAATGCTGTGTCCATGTGCTCATTTGACATTGCTACCCTATTCACCAATGTTCCACTTAAGGAAACCATAGATATTTGTGCTGCAGCACTATATCATGGTGAAAGAGATACCATTGTGTGAATCAGTAGCCACTGAGCTTATAAGCTCAGCAACTCACACAGTTGAGTTCAGTTTTAATGACACCATGGAAGCCCAAATGGGATCCCCTCTAGGCCCAGCTCTTGCAAACATCTTTGTTGGGTTCCATGAGAAATTTGTCTTCGATGGAATGGCACCTAACCTCCTACTCCTCGCATATTTCTGATATCTGGATGATACGTTAGCTATGTTTAAATCCACAGCTGTATGTAGTAATTTTTGTACATGTCTTAATGGGCTCCATCTTGTGCTCAAATTCACCTTTGAAATGGAGCAGTCAAATGAATTCCCCTTCCTTGACGTACTAGTTGACAAATGTGCCAAGGGATTCTCTACCCTGCAAGCCTACCTTCACTGGTCAATACAAGCTTTGGGATTCTTACAGTTCCATGCGCTATAAGATTGGTCTTATTGGCAAACTTGTAAATAGGGCCCGAGCCATTTGCTCACCATACAAGCTTGATGCTGAAATAGGGCACATCAAAGGCATCCTGATCAGATCATTTCGTGCTGTATATCACGCAAACTCATGAATGGGCCTAAGGCCGTCACTTGTGGCCCTGAAACATGTCCAGTCTACCTCAGAATACCCTGGAAGGGCAAGGTATCACAAAAATTTGAGCAACAGGTGAAGCTAGCTGTTTCACGCTGCTACTATGCAGCAGTAACGTGATTGGTATTCACCACTGACAGGATGCTGCTGTCAAGCCAAAAGGATGTTCTGCCTATCACACAAATGAGTAATGTGGTGTATGAATTTCAGTGCCAGTGTGATGTTAGGTATGTAGGCTGTACATCCCAAAGACTGGCGGATCGTAACAAACCGCATGTCCCTTCCGCTGTTCACAATGGGTGAGGTACAGACTGAACCCAACAGCCCGTGCTTGCAAAACTCAAAACACAGTGTCCAACATTAGATGTGATTCTGCAATTGAATAACATTTGCTAAGTAATCCTCAGTGTACTAAGAATTACGCTGACAACCAATTTAAGATTGTCAGTCAGGCTCACAGTGTGGTACACTTGTGTGGTACTGGAAGCTACATATATTAGTACACAGGGCCCTGTTCTTTGTAGACAGAAAGAACATGTACACATATTGTGCCTGTTTCAGCTAATCAAAGCAAATGACAGCCATTCACTGGTTCATTCCTCAGGGCAATGTCTTGACCAATCAGAGCCAAGCTGCCAGGTTTAAATTTCAAATAATACTTGGCAGTTAGCTGTCACTCACTATCAACTGGTGCATTCTTCATGACAACGCGTCTACCAATCAGAGTCCACTTGCCAACTAATCAGCACTCTCTTCTCATACAGTATAAACATGACATTGATATCTTCTTGCGAATTGTCCTGATGAGTGCAAGACAAAAAGCTTTGACAAAAAAAGTCTCTAATTTTCAGCAATACTCAAATTCTGCACTACCAAATGAATAATTTTTTTAATCTTAATTTTTTTCTGTAAAACTGTATAATTGGAGAAGCACAGAGATCTCATAGGCCAGAATATTACGCTCAGCAAGCGGGCGTGTACCTGACCCAAACGAGTGTAAAAATGACGCGAGGTGAATCCCCATGTTGAAATCAAACTCTCTCAACTATCTCCTGCTCAAACTCATTCTTCACCAGATGCTAAACCCATGGGCCTCTTCCCTCCCTAATCTTCCTTTCCCCACCTGCCAGATTCAAAACTCAACTGGGACATTGCCTCCTCCTCCTTCATATCTCAATTTACCACATCTTCAATTCCAATCTCTCCAGACTGCTGCCATCTGGTCTCACAACTGTATTTCCCAAGTGAAAATGAGCACATTTTGTTTCAGTCGTTCTCAGGATGCGGGTATCACTGGGAAGGCCGGCATTTATTACCTCATCCTAATCACCCTGAGGAGGTGGTGGTGAGCAGCCTTCTTGAAACGAAGGGCGAGCGTCCTGACATCATCGCACATGCACGCAATATTTCATTGGCGCGGGAGTCGGCAGCACGCCTGCCGACAATTAGCAGGCCTTTTAAGGCCATTAAATTGCCAATTAAATTAAACTTTCCACTGCCTGTCCAACCTTACGGTTGGCGGGCAGGCGAAAAGGCCAAGCGGCCTTTGCATTTTTTAGGAAACCTCATCCACGGGCGCGATGAGGTTTTTAACAGCACTTAAAAATAAAATAAAAATGTTAACATTTCATTAATAACATATCCCCTCTCATGTGACAGAGTCACGTGTGAGGGGACCTTTTTTTTAATATTTTACAATTCTTTATTTTTAATTTTCAAAGCTCTTCATCTCCCCGAGGCGGCTCTGTGCCACCCCACACACTCCACACAGGCAGCGCCGAGCACTGCCGCACACGTTTCACGCTGGGCCGGCTTAATTGGTCCACCAGGGTGAAATCGACCGCTCCAGACCGCCCCAGGAGAAGGAAAAATCTCGGTCATCAAGGTGTGTGGCTGGAGGAGGTTACAGAGATAGGGAGGGGGCGGGGCCATGGAGGGATTTGATCTTGAGGATGAGGATTTTTCAATCAAAATGTTGCCGGACTGTGAACCAATGTAGGTCAGTGAGCACAGGGGACATATGTCCCAGAACCCACAGCCTTTTGAGGGAGGGAGTTTGGATTCCTAACCTCTTCCTCCCCATGTTGAAATCAAACTCTCTCAACTATCTCCTGCTCAAACTCATTCTTCACCAGATGCTAAACCCATGGGCCTCTTCCCTCCCTAATCTTCCTTTCCCCACCTGCCAGATTCAAAACTCAACTGGGACATTGCCTCCTCCTCCTTCATATCTCAATTTACCACATCTTCAATTCCAATCTCTCCAGACTGCTGCCATCTGGTCTCACAACTGTATTTCCCAAGTGAAAATGAGCACATTTTGTTTCAGTCGTTCTCAGGATGCGGGTATCACTGGGAAGGCCGGCATTTATTACCTCATCCTAATCACCCTGAGGAGGTGGTGGTGAGCAGCCTTCTTGAAACGTTGATAGTGGGTTTGGTTCAAACTGAGCGACAACTTCAGGGAGCGTCAAGAGTCAATCACTTTGGAGTGAGACTGGAGTCACCTATAGACCCAGACCGGGTAAGGACAGCAGATTTCCTTCCCTAAAGGACATTTTACAATAACCTGGTAGCTTTGCAGTCACTTTTACTGAACCCAGATTTTTATTGCAAATTCTCAAACTGCCCACGATGGAATAATTTTTCTGAATTATTATTCCAGTAACAATTTAGCATGTTATCATTACCTGGCTTTAGCCTTGTAATGATTTTCAATTGTTTGACAGTGGTCAGTGCGATGTCCAGGCAGGGTACTGCCCCTCCGAGAGTAGCCAGCTTGATGACCCCAGCACAGGAATAAACTTGGAATGAGGGCTATGGTCACTTAGGATGAATCACATTCAGCCCAACTGGGTCATCGTGACCTGAACATAGTCAGATCTACACTCACATTCATTCACATCGGCCTTTTACTTGCAAAAATAATTTCGGAAATTAAATATTCTTATTTGAAAAAAACGATGAGAAATGTTCTCTCCGGTCCTTACCTGAAGGTGCTGACTCATGCTAGCATCCATATTCACCACCACCCTGCATCCCTCCCCGCCACACCAGACCCAGATGACCATTACTTCACCTGTGAGCCTGTGCAATGAGCAGCTCTTGGAATATTTAACCATGGGAGGTATCACAGCTGAGCTTGACCTTCAGCTGATGTCCTCACACAGGGACAGTGTCCAGCAAGGGTCACTGGATCTGGATCAGATTGGCATGGGAATCCAGGCTGATTTACATTCCCCATCATCACCCCCACACCCTCAACCAGCACCCCTAACATTCTCTGGAACTTGGGGCAACTGAAGCCAATTCTAGCAGCCAGACACCTGCCCAGGTGATTCTAGGCCAGAGGCCAGAGGCCAGTCCTGGGATCTTGCTGATCTTTATGGTTCAGTATCTATCACACCAATGGGTGTATTTTCACACTGGGAACAATCAACAATTCTCTTCAAACCATGTTCAATATTTGGGTAGAATCACCCAGCTCAGAAGAAGCCATTCAGCCCATCGTGCCTGTGCCAGCTCTTTAGATGAGCTATCCGTTTAATCCCACACCCATTTGCTCTTTCCCCATAGCTCTGTAAATTTCTCCTTTTCAAGTATTTATCCAAGTCTTTTTTGAAAGTTACTATTGAATCTGCTTCCACCGCCCTTTCAGATAGCATGTTCCAGATCACAACAACTCACTGTGTAAAATTTTCTCCCCATCTCCCCCACTGGTTCTTTTTCCAATTATCTTAAATCTGGGTCCCTCTGGTTACTGACCCTCCTGAAAACAGCGTCTGACTATCTACACATCATGCTTCTATCAATTCTCCCCTAAACTTTCTTTTCTCTAAGGAGAACAGTCTCACCTCTCCATATAAACAAGTCATTTTTTTTGCCTTGGAGTGAGTTTGAAATAATCCTCCTATTCTGGAACACTGAAAATTTAGAGGATAATATTCATTGAATTCTACAGCACAGAAGGGGTCATTCGGCCCATCATGCCTGTGCAGGCTCTTTGAAAGGGCTATCCCATCAGTGCCACTCTCCTGCTCTTTCCCCATTGTCCTGCAAGTTTTAAATTAAGCCACGTGGGCAGTAGAATGTGGGGCTCAGATAAATGCAGACTATGCACTCTGACTGATGCAGGTTCCCACCTGAATCCGTCATTCCCCTGAGGTTTTAGGTTAAGACAAAACCCTTAGTATTACTAACCCTTCACGAGTCTCCTTCACTGCAAGTGGGAGTTGTCTTCTCTGCTGTGTTTGTGCAGCTCACACTCTACAGAAGCCTGGGTCACCCTGACCCAAACTCTGTCCAATCTTTGCTGTGTTTTATCTTCCATTTGTACATGCGTCCAAGAATAATATCGGCAGATTTGACTTTTTTTAAAGTGCTCCCTCTCAAAATGGCAGCAGTGAAACATTCCAAATCATTATCCATCACAAACAGCTTTCTCTCCTTCAGTCTATGAAGGTGCCAACTTATCGTCGGGTTTACTATCCCAGGGGCACCATTCACCATCACTAACCTTGTGCAAGCACCAATCTTCATGCACAATCCAACAGAATGCATATTGACTATTCCACCACAATGGCATCACACTCTAGTCTAATTATCTCTTCCAGAATCTAATTTTTGTTTCCAAATCTCTTCTTGGCCTTGCCCACCCTATCTTGATGATCTCCACCTGTACATCCTGTCCACTTGCCTGGCTCCCCCAGGCCAATGCTACTTTGCCTCTCCCACCATTAGTTATTATTTCATGCTCCAAGATTACATTGTTTAATTTTTGCTTCCTGGTTTTGCCTGTCTCTCTTACAAAGATCTCTTGAATTCCTCAGTTCCTAGCTAAAAATGCAGCAGAGGACCTTCCTGATTTGGAGGTGATGGCATTGTGGTATTTCACTGGACTGGTATTCCAGAGACCCAAGGTAATGCTCTGAGGACCTGGGTTCAAATCCCACCATGGCAGATTGTGGAGTTTGAATTCAATAAAAATTTGGAGATAAAAGTCTAATGATGACCATGAAACCATTGTTGATTGTTGTAAAAACTCATCTGGTTCGCTAATGCCCTTTAGGGAAGGAAATCTGTTGTCCTTACCTGGTCTGGCCTACAACTGGCTACAGACCCACAGCAATGTGGTGGACTCTTAAATGCCCTCTAAATGAGGGCAATTAGGAATGGGCAACAAACACTGGCCTAGCCAGTGATGCCCACATCCCATGAATGAATAAAAAAAAACCTCAATTAAATTTCCAGTTAACCTGCTGTGCTCTAAGCAGAACAATCCCAGTATCTCCACAACCGAAGTCCTTCATTCCAATGGATGAAACCCCTTCCTATTCACTCCCATTGTACACAATCCCAATGGACCCAAACCCCTTCCCATTCACTCCCAATGTACACAATCCCAATGGACCCAAACCCCTTCCCATTAACTCCCATTGTACACAATCCCAATGAATCCAAACCCCTTCCCATTCACTCCCATTGTACACAATCCCAATGGACCCAAACCCCTTTCCATTCACGCCCAATGTACAGAATCCCAGTGGTTCAAATTGGAGGTGCACAGAGATCCTGGATGTTGTGGGGAAGGAGGAGATTACAGAGGTAGGGAGGGATGAGGCCAGGGAGGGATTTGAAAACAAGGATGAGAATTCTAAACTCAAAATGTTGTTTAGCTGTGAGCCGATTAGTGAGCACAGGGCTGATAGGGAAAGGGGATTTGGTGCAAGTTAGATATGGGCAGCAGGGTTTTGGCTGAGCTGAGTATGGAAGCTGGGAGGCCGGCCAGGAGAGTGTTGGAATAGTTGAGTTTGGAGGTAACAGCGTTCAGTGTTAGATCATTAGGTTGTATTGGGAAACAAAGGTGGAATTAAAAGAGTTTCTGGAGATAGTTAGTCACTGAGTCAGGTATGTTGAGAGGTGGGTGGTGGAGCTGCATTGAACTACAATGGGTCAGCAGCAGCAAAAAGGAATGCAGAGATAGGAACAATGATGCACTGGAGTCGGAGAGCTAATCACACTGATGTTAATTGCAAGCTGGCAAGTTGCTTTGTTTTAAGTCTCAGTCAAAGGCAGAGTAACTCACCCCCTGACTGGTTGGTGAGAGATTTCTATGATACTGTATTGTGCCTGCTCCCCACCCCACTGTCACTCACAGTGATTGCTCTCCAGGGAGTGTCCTGGCAAACATCCCAGCACAGTTCAGCTTTAATTCGAATGTGAGTCTCAGAGACTCTGGCTTTGTGTATTTTTTTTGAATACGTTTTGCATTGAGCTGCTGTAGTTGGTCACTGCCTTTATCCCTTCCAACACTCTCCATGTTTGACCAGCTCCAGCTCGTACCGCAATGGGTGTTCATTTGTCCGAACCTCCTAGGAGCTGATGGTCAAACACTTGTTGTAATGGGCAAGGTGGGATATACATTCGAAAATTGGTCACAAATACAACAACATGTATTTATATTGTTACTTTAATGTCCCAAGGTGCTTCATGGGAATGTTTATCAGACAAAATGCAGACACCCAACCATAAGGAGACATTAGAAGAGGTGACAAAATGCTTGATCAGAGAGAGAGATTTTAAGGGCCATCTTAAAGGAGCAGAGAGGAGAGGGAATTCCAGAGCTAAGGCCTTGGCAGCTGAAGGCACGGCCATCAATGGTGGAGAGATTAAAATCAGGAATGCTCAAGAGGCCAGAATTAGAGAAGTCCAGAGATCCTGGAGATTTTAGGGCTGGAGGAGATTACAGAGATAGGGAGGGGGCGAGGCCATATGGAGGGATTTGAAAACAAGGGGTTGAGAATTTGAAAATCAAGGTGTTGCTAGACCAGGAGCCAATACGGGTCTGCAAACAGAAGGGGTGAGGGGTGAAAGGGACTTAGAGCGAGTTAGGACATGGGGGCTGCAGAGTTTTGGATGACCTGAAGGTTACGGAGGGTTAATGGAGTGATTCTTATTCCATGACCTTCTCGGCTTTCTTGTCACCCTCAGTGTCAGTTTCTTCTCCTTGGGCATTTCCACATGTGGACTTAATTTCCTTTCTAATCTCCTCCTTGATCTCCTGAAGGTGCGTTATGGGGCTCTGGCACTATCTGCCCTGGAGCAGCTGCACATAATGCACTCTTCCATCCAACACTACTGCCCGTATCCTAACTCACACCGAGGGGAATGATTAGGCCCCCGCAGAGGTTCCCGCTTAGCCTGGTGAAGGCACTGAGGCCAACTCCAGCTCCCCAATCAGAGTGCTGGCTCATGAAGCAACAAATCAGAAGGGGTCAGTGAATCCAGCCCACTGGACAATGTTTGTTTCTCAAACAATAATCGTCATAGAAACAACCAAACATCAAGAGAATCTTCCAGCCAAATAGCCAAGGCCTCACTTGTGGAATGGGGATGTGTGCTGGGAGCAAACCTCTGCTATGTGGAAACCATTTGACCTGCAGCAACCAAGGAATTCCATGCCCCAAACTAATGAAAAACACATGAGCACAAACCCAACATCGTCTTGCTGCTGTGAGCTAAGCAAACAGGAACATTTAGTCCCTTTTAGGCATCCATCCTCAGGCTTCCAGTTAAAATTCACTTACATCACATTATTGATTCAAAATATAAAGTCATGAGTGCATCATGTGCTAAGACTCTCAGCGCAGCACTGAGGGAGTGTCACACTGTTGGAGGGTCAGTACTGTGGGAGTGATGCACTGTCGGAGGGTCAGTGCTGAGGGAGTGCTGCACTGTCAGAGAGTCAGTACTGAGGGAGTGTTGCACTGTCAGAGGATCAGAATTGTGGGACTGCTGCAATGTCGGAGGGTCAGTACTGAGGGAGTGCTGCACCGTCGGAGAGTCAGTACTGAGGGAGCGCTGCACTGTTGGAGGTACCGCCTTTCAGATGAGATGTTAAGCCGAGGTTCCATCTGGCCACTCCGATGGATCCCATGGTACGATTTTGAAAATGAGCAGAGAAATTATCCCTGGAGTCCTGTACAATATTTATCCCTTAAATAACATCACTGAAATCAGATTATTTGGTCATTACCACATTGTTATTTGTGGAATCTTAATGTGCACAAGTTGGTTGCTGCATTGCCTACATTACAACAGTGCCTACACTTCAAAGAAGCAGTTCATTGGCTGGAAAACGTTTTGGGATGTCTGGAGGTGATGATAGACACTGTAGAAATGACAGCTCATTTCTTTCTTTATCTTTAGCATTAGTTGGACCTAGCATTGAACTTCCTGAGGATTTCAACAACCGAACAATAGGGCAGGGGAGCAATAACTCCCTCAGGGCAATACTGGTGATTTTATTGTGTTGGGGCTCTGCCATTTCTTGACTGTCTGGTGAGTGATGAAACCTCCAATTGCCTCTTTCTGAGGCTGATGTTGAGTCAGGGGGTACCTCTGCCACCATCCTGAGCATGAAGTGGGTTTAGGTCCTGACTGAGCTAAGGTGTGGGGAGTGGGTGTGTGTCTGGCAGTTCCAACCAGGTTCCCACAGATGACTTTAACTGTGTGCATTTCCTGGGCTTCAGCAGGGAAATCAAGGCAGGAGGACAGCAGGATTTGACTGGGCTGATCAAAAGACAGGAAGAATATCTTCTAAATATTGAGACTTCATATCTGCTGCCTTGCCTAAATAAAAGGATTTTCCTCGCAGGAAGAATGGGCTTTCCCTGCTCTGGGGCTTGGAGGAGTAACAGCCAGTTTCTCCTCAACTATCTGCTGCAACACAGGAGAGAGGAGATAACCACAGAGATCCACCTTGTGGGGGTCAATACCCTCAAACACAGGGTTTACAGAGAGAACAGGATCAGCTTCCTGGACATGGGGGAGCAGCAGTGCCTCAGGATGCTTAGGCTGCTGGAAGAAGACCTCGTGCCCAGTGGACCAGGTGGACACACATTGACAGTGGCCACCAAGTTGCCACAGCTGTGAGTTCCCTCCACCCTGCCTCCTTCAGGGATCAGCAGGAAAGATTTTCAGAACCTTGCAATCTGCTACCCAAAAATGCATCGGACAGCTACCCAATACCATGTTTGTCATCACCACTTATCTATACTTCTCAACCAAAGTGGCCAATTCGGAGAAGGTGGTGCCATAGTGGTCACTGGACTAGTAATCCGGAGGCCCAGGTTAATGCCCTGGGGACACAGTTTCAAATCTCACCATGGCAGCTTTTGGAATTTAAATTCAGTTCATAAATCTGGAATTGAAAGCTAGTCTCAGTAATGGTGACCATGAAACTACCATCACTTGTTGTAAAAACCCATCTAGGTCCACTAATGCCCTTTAGGGAAGGAAATCTGCTGTCCTTACCCGGCCTTGCCTACATGTGACTCCAGACCCATAGCACAAACTGTCCTCTGAAATGTTCAGTACAAGGGCAATTAGGGATGGGTCTTGCCAGTGATGCCCACATCCCAGGAAAGAATAAAAACAAAAAACAAGGTCCTGTGGAAAGGTCATGAGGACTCGAAATGTCAACTTTGTTCTTCTCCGCCGATGCTGCCAGACCTGCTGAGTTTTTCCAGGTAATTCTGTTTTTGTCCCAGGAAAGAATAGTGAACAAAGGAATGAACGAGCACCTGGCTTTCTGGTTCTAACTGGATTCCCAGAGCAACAGGGAGTCGAGTTTGCATACATGAGACAATCAAAATGTCCCCCATTTCTGATGAAGGGTCATCGACCTGAAACATTAACTCTGTTTCCTTCTCTACAGATGCTGCCTGGCCTGCTGAGTATTTCCATCATTTTCTATTTTTATTTCAGATTTCCAGAATTGCTTTTGCTCCCAGGTCACCTGGAAGTCTCCATCAGCCAAATCCATCAATGTTCAGCCCTGGAATTCCCTCCCTAAGCCTCTCCATTGTTCTGTCTCTCCCCCCTACTTTACAATTCTCCTTAAAAACCTACCTTTCTGACAAAGCTTTTGTCCTAATATCTCCTTGTGTGGCTCAGTGTCGAATTTTTGTCTAATAATAGCTCGTCTTGAAGTCCTGTGAGATGTTTAACTGCATTAAAGGTGCTATATAAATATACAAGTTGTTGTCGTTTGGGCAGATATAGTAGAGAAAAGTCAGCGAGTGTTGAACCGAAACTCTACAGGAGTCAATCCTCACCTTCTGTACAGGATTGGAGAATACAGATTGAATCTAGAAACCAGCACCTCATGGGTTAAAATTCTTTGTAAACTGGGGAAGCTGAGAGAGAGGGTTTTTTAAAATTCTGTTCCCACAGCTTGAAACAGACTCTGTCACCTTTGCTCCTTGGATCCCGGGAACTGGCAGAAATTACCAGAGGCTGGGAGCGAGGGAAAGAAGCCTGAAACCTCATTGCAGACACTGTCTAGACAAACTGCAATTACTGCCAGCACACAACACTCAAGCACAACTATTTGAAGTGAAGGGAAACTCAGCAAGAATTAAGGAGCAGGACCGTCACACTCCGGAACTTTCCAACCAGTTCATTTTTCTTTCTCTCCCCCTCCCTCTGTCACCACCATGGCTAAATATTAAATCACTGGCTGTACATTAAATCATTGCATGGACATTATATCACTGGAATGTACATTTATAGAGGGAATTTTTCCAGCTTTGCCTCTACCTTTGGAGTCCCTCAGCCCCATTCACTCCAAATAATCCAAATGGATCAAGCCCCTTCCCTTTCACTCCCATTGTACACAATGCCAATGGACCAAACCCCTTCCCATTCACTCCCATTGTACACAATCCCAATGGATCAAAGCCCTTCTCATTCACTCCCATTGTACACAATGCCAGTGGATCAAACCCCTTCTCATTCACTCCCATTGTACACAATCCCAATGGATCAAAGCCCTTCTCATTCACTCCCTTTGTACACAATCCCAATGGATCAAACCTTTTCTCATTCACTCCCATTGTACACAATCCCAATGGATCAAATCTCTTCTCATTCACTCCCATTGTACACAATCCCAATGGATCAAAGCCCTTCTCATTCACTCCCATTGTACACAATGCCAATGGATCAAACCCCTTCTCATTCACTCCCATTGTACGCAATCCCAATGGATCAATCCCCCTTCTCATTCACTCCCATTGTACACAATGCCAGTGGATCAAACCCCTTCTCATTCACTCCCATTGTACACAATCCCAATGGATCAAAGCCCTTCTCATTCACTCCCTTTGTACACAATCCCAATGGATCAAACCTTTTCTCATTCACTCCCATTGTACACAATCCCAATGGATCAAATCTCTTCTCATTCACTCCCATTGTACACAATCCCAATGGATCAAAGCCCTTCTCATTCACTCCCATTGTACACAATGCCAATGGATCAAACCCCTTCTCATTCACTCCCATTGTACGCAATCCCAATGGATCAATCCCCCTTCCCATTCACTCCCATTGTACACAATCCCAATGGATTAAAGCCCTTCTCATTCACTCCCATTGTACACAATCCCAATGGATCAAAGCCTTTTTCATTCACTCCCATTGTACACAATCCCAATGGATCAAACCCCCTTCACATTCACTCCCATTGTACATAATCCCAATGGATCAAAGCCCTTCCCATTCACTCCCATTGTACACAATCCCAATGGGCCTAACTCCTTCCCATTCATCCTGTTGTACAAACAAGTATCCTGTAACTCCTGCTGCATGGACAGGATATTTCGGAATGATTTGGTTTGAATTCACAGCTGTTAAACAGAGTCCATGTGGAGCCATGTCTCAGCTGGAAGCACAGCTAACTCTCAGTCACTTCCCCATTTCCTGATGTGTTTGAGCTGTTCAAGATCCATGTGGAACAGTGGGTCGTAAATATCTGGTTGAGTCTTTGAATGTGCAATCCAACCAAAACATATCGGGGAAAATGTATTTTTTCTAATTTGGAGATATTTCAAAGAGGACAAAAGACAACTTGTGGTGAAGCAGCAATTTCCTCATCCTTCCCTTCTCACCTTCTCAGATCAGTTTTCTCTCTTCCTCGTGTAAAGCCAAGGAATTTAGCTGTGATATGATTGCATGAGATTCAACTGCTCTCTGAGTGACTCAGCCCAGAATGTGAGGAACAGAGGAAGAGGAGGAGGCCATTCAGCCTCTCGAAACTGTTCCCCCATTCAATGACATCATGACTGATCTGTGACCGACCACCATATTCCCACCTTTTCCCCATATACATTAATGCCTTCATTCAACTAAAACCCATTAATTTCCGGTTTAAAATTAACAATTGATGCAGCATGGTCAATTAAGTTTGAAAAGAGGGTTGCAACTTCTATCACCTTTTGTGTGTAAAAGTGCTTACTAATTTCACTCCTGATAGGACTGGCTCTAATTTTTATACTTTGTTCCTTAGTTCTAGACTGCACAACAGCGGAAATAATGGCCTGGATCTCCTGAGCAGCGGCAATGAACATCGGATTTCCGCGGCACACGTAAATTCCCCCGACTCACCGCTGCTGCTGCATGTTTTTACCAGGATCTCTTGAACCCCACTTTCACAGTAATGCACAGTACCGCGTCCATCGGGAGACTCAGTCGGAGCAGAGTCAAGGGGAGACTTATGCCACGAGCTGTCACCTGGTAAGGCCAAAGATCCAGTGTGAATGTTAGAGAACGAATGGGTAAGTGGGTGAAGTGGGTACATGGGTAAGATGGGTAATTGGGTAGGTGAGTATGTGGATGAGGTAGGTAAGTAGGTGGGTGGGTACGTGGGTGACGTGGGTAAGTGGATTGGGGTTAGGTGGGTGATGTGCGTAGAGTGGGTAGATAGGTAGTTGGTTTCATGGGTAGATGGGTAAGCGGGTGAGGTATGTAGGGTGGGTGAATGGGTAAGTTAGTAGGGAGGGTGGACTGGGTAAGTGAGTAGGTGGGTTGGGGTGGGCGGGGTAGAAGAGGTGGTCAAGTCGGGTGGGAGTAGTCAGATCAAAGGGGACTGTCGGTCAGGTTTGTGAGGGTAAACAGGTTAAGTTGGGAGAGGTAATTAGATTGGCGGGATTTTAAAAATTCATTCATGGCATGTGGGGCATTGCTGGCTAGGCCAATATTTATTGCCCATCTCTAATTGCCCTTGAGAAGGTGGTGGTGTGCTGCTTTCTTGAACCGCTGTAGTCTATGTGGTTTAGGTACACCCACAGTGCTGTTAGGGAGTTCCAGGATTTTGACCCAGCGACAGTGAAGGAACAGCAATTTTTTTCAAATCAGGATGGTGAGTGAGTTGGAGGGGAACTTCCAGGTGGTGGTGTTTCCATGTGCCCTGCTGCCCATGTCCTTCTAGATGGTAGTGGTCATGGATTTGGAAGGTGCTGTCTAAGGAGCCTTGGTAAATTCCAGCAGTGCATCTTGTACATGGTATGCACTGCTGCTACTGTGCGTTGGTGGTGGAGGGAGTGAATGTTTGTGGATGGGGTTCCAATCAAGCGGAGCTGCTTTGTCCTGGATGCTGTCAATCTTCTTGAGTGTTGTAAGAGCTGCACTCATCCAGGGAAGTGGGGAGTATTCCATGACACTCCTGACTTATGCCTTGTAGGCTTTGGGGAGTCAGGAGGTGAGTTACTCACCGCAGAATTCCCAGCCTCTGACCTCGACTCAAGAGGGTAGTCATGGGGTCAGGGAGAGGGCCCAAGGGGTGTCAGGGGGTGTGGCTGAGGGGTCAGTTGCGGAGTTACCCGGGAGTTGACTAGGTTTTTATCTGTCTAACATTTCCTGGGTAACTAGGTGAGTACTGCGGAACTGTCCAAAGTTTCCAACTCTAACTCAAAGTCAGAGATGTTCACGGAGAGTCCCGGCGAGCAAGAGAATTTTCCATTGGAAGTTGAAACTTTCTGGGCAATTCCCACATATATCTGCAGGTCAGCATTCTCACAGCAGGGAGACTGGAAGATTTGGCCCATTAGTTTCTCTCTATTGATTCTATCGGTTCTTGGATATCATGAAAACTTTGATCAAATCACCCCTTAACTTTCTAAATTCCAGGAAATGTGAACCTAGTTTGTGTAATTGCTCCTTATTTAACCCATTCTGGAAATCTACACTACACTCCCTCCTAGGCCAATATCCTTCTTAAGTTGTGGTGCCCAGTAATTCCAGGGGTGGTCTAACCAGGGCTTTGTACAGCTGAAGCTTGACTTCTCAATCCCTTGTATTCTGATTTGATAGTGACAATCCGTGAGCAACTTCGCCACAGATTTCACAACTGAGAGTCCTGTCTTCACTGGACACCCTCCAATGTCAGTCATCCCTGGATAGAGATCAGAACCAGAGATTGGATCCGATAAGCATCCTTTCTGGTTTTCACCTCCCTAACTCTGGAAATAGCAAGCCCAGTTCCCTGAACCTCCCGGCCCTCCTCACCCACCCCACCCCACCCCACCCTGCCCAGCTGAGATCAGTTAATTCAGTATCTAACCCCACATGGAACTCACAGTAACACTTAACCAGGAGACTATCAGGGTAATGGAGAGCAGCATCTGACCTAGCCAAACTCATCGAAACAGTTCAGGATTTCATTTGATTGTTTTTCTTCTTTCCTTCTTTCTCACTCCACATACCAATTAATTTGTTGCTGCCTTGAAGTTGGGAAGCTAAACTAACTGCAATTTTGGAGGAGCCACCATCCTTATTTCATTGCTCAATGCCTCCTTACTGAGCCTATTTACTTCCGGCTGCTCCAGAGTTCCCAGTGCAGGGAAAACTTCATCCCAGAGCTTTCCCAGACCCACCTCATCCTCCATCAAACCTGTCCTCACCGCTCTGCAAGGTTCGTTTAATGAGCAGCCTCTGGATTTGCAAACTTAGAGTTTCCATGGGTGCAGTGGCATTTAATTCTTTCTAATAAAGAGTCAACTGGTCATCTCAGTGGATGTCAACAATCATTTTTAATCTTCTCTTCCCCTCCTCTCCTGAAGGTGCTGACTCTCACTGGGGTATGGGGTCCCCTCATCTCCTGAAGGTTCTGACTCTCACTGGGGTATAGGCCCCCTCCTCTCCTGAAGGTTCAGACTCTCACTCGGGTATGGGGTCCCCTCCTCTCCTGAAGGTGTGGACTCTCACTGGGATACAGGCCCCCTCCTCTCCTGAAGGTGCTGACTCTCACTGGGGTACGGGGTCCCCCTCCTCTCCTGAAGGTGCTGACTCTCACTGGGGTACAGGGTCCCTGCCTCTCCTGAAGGTGCTGACTCTCACTGGGGTACGGGTCCCCTCCTCTCCTGAACGTGCTGACTCTCACTGGGGTATGGTGTCCCCTCCTCTCCTGAAGGTGCTGAGTGACACTGGGGTATGGGGTCCCCTCCTCCCCTGAAGGTGCTGACTTCTGTTGAACCAAGGTTGATATCCTGGCTTGATGGTAATGGTAGCGTGGAGTATATGCAGCAGAGGTAGCCCGGCATATCCCCCACTCTACCATTAGCATCAAGCCAGGGGATCAACCCTGGTTCAATGAAGAGTGCAGGAGGGCATGCCAGGAGCAGCACCAGGCATACCTAAAACTGAGATGTCAACCTGATGAAGCTATAACACAGGACCACTTGCGTGCCAAACAGCAAAAGCAGCAAGTGATAGACAGCGCTAAGCGATCCCACAACAAACGGATCCGATCTAAGCTCTGCAGTCCTGCCACATCCGGCCGTGACTGGTGGTGGACAATTAAACAACTCACTGGAGGAGGAGGCTCCACAAATATCCCCATCCTCAATGATGGGGGAGCCTAGTGTGTCAGTGCAAAAGACAAGGCTGAAGCATTTGCTACAATCTTCAGCTGGAAGTGCCGAGTGGATGATCCATCGCGGCCTCCTCTAGAGATCTCCAGGGGCACAGATGCCAGTCTTCAGCCAATTCGATTCACCCCAGGTGATACCAAGAAACAGCTGAAGGCACTGGATACTGCAAAGGCTATGGGCCCTGACAATATTCCAGCAATAGTACTGAAGACTTGTGCTCCAGCACTTGCCGCACCCCTGGCCAAGCTGTTCCAGTATATCTACAACACTGGCATCTACCTAGCAATATGGAAAATTGTCCAGATATATCCTGTACACAAAATGCAGGACAAATCCAGTCCGGCCAATGACCGCCCCCATCAGTCTACTCTCGACCATCAGTAAAGTAATGGAAGGGGTCATCAGCAGTGCTATCAAGCAGCACATGCTTAGCAATAACCTGCTCACTGATGCTCAGTTTGGGTTCCGCCAAAGATCAGCTCCTGATCTCATTACAGTCTTGCTTCAAACATTGACAAAAGAGCTGAACTCCCGAGGTGAGGTGAGAGTGACTGTCCTTGACATCAATGCAGCATTTGACAGTGTGTGGCATCAAGGAGCCCCAGCAAAACTGGAGTCAATGGGAATCAGGGAGAAAACTCTCCGCTGGTTGGATTCATACCTAGCACAAAGGAAGATGGTGGTGGTTGTTGGAGGTCAGTCATCTCAGCTCCAGGATATCACTGCAGGAGTTCCTCAGGGTAGTGTCCCTCGGTCCAACCACCTTCAGCTGCTTCATCAATGACCTTCATTCTATCATAAGGTCAGAAGTGGAGATGTTCGCTGATTGCACAATGGTCAGCACCATTTGTCACTCCTCAGGTACTGAAGCAGTCTATGTCCAAATGCAGCAAGGCCTGGGCAATAACCAGGCTTGGACTGACAAGTGGCAAATGACATTCATGTCACACAAGTGTCAAGCAATGACCATCACCAACAAGAGAGAATCTAACCATCACCCCTTGAAATTCAATGGCATTACCATCACTGAATGCCCCACTATCAACATCCTGGGGGTTACCATTGACCAGAAACTGAATTGGATTACTACAAGAGCAGGTCAGAGGCTAGGAATCCTGCGGCGAGTAACTCACCTCCTAACTTCCCAAAGCCTGTCCACCATCTACAAGGCACAAGTCAGGAGTGTGATGGAATACTCCCCACTTCCCTGGATGAGCACAGCTCTCACAACATTCAAGAAGCTTGACACCACCCAGGAGAAAGCAGCCCATTTGATTGGCACCACATCCACAAACATTCACTCCTTCCACCACTGACCCACAGTAGCAGCAGTGTGTACCATCTACAAGATGCACTGCAGGAATTTACCAAGTCTCCTTAGACAGCACCTTCCAAACGCATGACCACTAACATCTAGAAGGACAAGGGCAACAGATAGATGGGAACACCACCACTTGGAAGTTCCCCTCCAAGCCACTCACCATCCTGACATGGAAATATATCACCATTCCTTCACTGTCGCTGGGTCAAAATCTTGGAACTCCATCCCTAACAGCACTGTGGGTGTACCTACACCACAAGGACTGCAGCGGTTCAAGAAGACAGCTCACCACCACCTTCCCAAGGGCAACTAGGGATGGGCAATAATTGATGGCCCAGCCAGCGAAACCCACATCCCATGAATGAATAATAAAAAAAAATGTTAACTCCCAAGAAGGAAGCTGTTTTTCATTATATCCTCCAGGTGACCAACATGTATTTCTGGATAATGAACACCAACAGTCTATTTGGCCATGTGACACATCACATTGCAGCCTGTCTCCAATCAACACTCCTAGGACAGGTACAGCATGGTGTTAGATACAGAGTAAAGCTCCCTCTACACTGTCTCCATCAAACACTCCCAGGACAGGTACAGCAAGGGGTTAGATTCAAAGTAAAGCTCCCTCTACACTGTCCCCATCAAACACTCCCAGGACAGGTACAGCACAGGGTTAGATACAGAGTAAAGTTCCCTCTACACTGTCCCCATCAAACACTCCCAGGTCAGGTACAGCACAGGGTTAGATACAAAGTAAAGCTCTCTCTACACTGTCCCCATCAGACATACCCAGGGCAGGTACAGCATGGTGTTAGATACAGAGTAAAGCTCCCTCTACACTGTCCCCATCAAACACTCCCAGGACAGGTACAGCAAGGGGTTAGATTCAAAGTAAAGCTCCCTCTACACTGTCCCCATCAAACACTCCCAGGTCAGGTACAGCACAGGGTTAGATACAGAGTAAAGCTCTCTCTACACAGTCCCCATCAAACACACCCAGGACAGGTACGGCATGGTGTTAGATACAGAGTAAAGCTCCCTCTACACTGTCCCCATCAAACACACCTAGGGTAGGTAGAGCACAGGGTTAGAAACAGAGTAAAGCTCCCTCTACACTGTCCCCATCAAACACTTCCAGGACAGTGACAGCATGGTGTTAGATACATCATAAAGTTCTCTCTACACTGCCCAATGTCAGAACAGCACCACTGCTTCCCCCACCCCTTCCCAGGACATCACTGTGACCAATCTGCATATGTGGTTTAATATAAATTTGGCAAGTTGATGAAGTTGTCAAAAATACAGACAGAACCATAGGCTTTGTAAATAGAATCATTAAGTACAAAAACAATGTCCAAGGCTATGGGGAAAGGGAAAGGGACTGGGATCCATTCGATGGCTCTGTTAAGGAGCTGGCACAGGTATGATGGGCTGAATAGCCTCAGAGTGATGGAAGTTTATGATTCCATAAATGTTTCTGTTCAGATAAAAAGGTCATTGAGTGGAAACCTTCACTCTTTTTTGCTCTCCCCAACGGTGCTACCTGACATGTTCAGTGTTTCCAGCTTTTCCCTGCTTGTGTTTGAGTGTTTAAATGATGATTAGTTTTGTACACTCATCCCACTTGACTGCCGGCTAGTTAATGTCAACTAGAGAAATGATTGGTGTAATCCCTGGTCACTGAGTGGAAAGATAGTCAGTGTTCAGGCTGGTGGTCCCTGTGCACTGTCTCCTCTTGGGGACCATAAGACGTAGGAGCAGAAGTAGGCCATTTGGCCCATCGAGTCTGCTCCACCATTCAGTGAGATCATGGCTGATCTGATAATCCTCAACTCCACTTTCCTGCCTTTTCCCCATAACCCTTGATTCCCTTACTGATTAAAACTCTGTCTATCTCAGCCTTGAATATACTTAACGACCCAGCCTCTACAACCGTCTGCGGTAAAGAATTCCATAGATTCACTACCCTCTGAGAGAAGAAATTCCTCCTCAAATCTGTCTTAAATGGGTGATCCTTAATCTGAGATTATGCCCTTTGGTCCTAGGCTATCCCAGAAGGGGAAACGACCTCTCAGCATCTACCCTGTCAAGACCCCTAAGAATCTTATATGTTTCAATAAGGTTGCCTCTCATTCTTCTAAACTCCAATGAGTACAGGCCCAACCTACTCAACCTCTCCTCAAAAGAAAATCCCTCCATACCTGGGATCAACCCAGTGAATGTTCCCTGGACCCAATGTCAGTACATCCTTCCTCAGATAAGGGGACCAAAACTGTTCACAGTATTCTAGGTGTGGTCTAACTCGTGCCTCGTATAGCTTTAGCAACACTTCCCTATTTTTGTACTCCATTCACTTTGAAATAAAGGACAACATTCTATTTGCCTTACCTATTACCTGCTGAACTTGTATGCTAGCTTTTTGGGATTCATGCACGAGGACTCCCAAATCCTTCTGTGCTGCAGCCTTCTGCAGTCGTTCTCCATTTAAGTAACATTCAGCAAATCTATTCTTCCTGCCAAGGTGCATCAAACTCACATTTTCCCACATTACATTCGAGTGTGTGGACATCAGTTGAGGATGAAGCCACTTGTTTTGGGTACTTTTTTGTTCCTTTTTTCTGTAGGCGAGCAGCAGGTGTTAATGAATCATAAAATCTTACATCACAGGAGGCCATTCAGCCCATTGTGCCTGTGCTGGCTCTTTGACAGAGCTTAATTAGCCCCACTTCCCTACTCTTTCCCCATAGCCCTGCAAATTTTTCCTTTCCAAATATTTATCCAATTTTCCTTTGTAAGTTATTATTTAATCTGTACTGAATATTGCAGATTCAAGAACCAGGGCATTCTGTAAAAAAATTATCCACAAAAAGGATTAATGACTGTGATGGAATCACGCAGCGCATACACACTGAGTGTTTTTGGGTTCAGTTTCTTTATATGGCATCCTGTATGTAACTGCTTCAATAACTGAGGACTGTTCCTCCTCGGCACTCTCAATGCAAGGATCTTGATTCCTCACAGACCATTGCTGAGCTTCTCTCTCTCTCTTTGCTCTGTGTCTCACACACATTCTCTCCTCCACTTGGTCTCTGTCTCCCATTCACCTCTTTGTCATTCCCTCTCGCTCTCCCTGCTTCTGTATGAGAGAAAAGTCTCGAGTGAGAATACAGGATATTGAGAAAAACTGAGGTAATGCGAGAGAGAATGTGAGGAGGGCAAATTCACATTTTCTCTCCTGCATTTTCTCTTATCCCCTTGCTTAGATTTTTTGCTTATTTCCTTTTTCCCTTTCAATCTCTCGGGCACTCTCTTCTATTCCTTTCTTCCTGTCTTTCTCTCTCCCTCTAATTGCCTCACCCTCTCTCTCTCCAGTTTTTAATCCCTCTCTTGCATATTTGTTTCCTATCACCTCACTCCCTCCCTCTATTCTTCTCTCAAGTTCTCTTGTCCTACAGTTTTTTTTCCTCCCTCTCTCACATTCACTCCTTCGCCCTCCCTATCCCCTCCCCCCTTGGCTTTAGTCACCACCTCGCCTTTCATCAACACCCCCCACCCCCCCACCACCCGCCTCCCTCTTCCATAATTCAAACGCTGTCAAGGCTGTTCCAGACGAGAGGCGCCAGGAGCTCACAGCAACTCATCAGGAATAGGGGGAGAAATGAAAGCTCTCAAATTCACAAAGATCTGAGGGGGGAAAAAAGGCACCAAACAAAAAGATTTAAGCAGTGAAGAAGAAATGAGTAAAAGAATTAATATCCAGCTCTTTTCTGTGACAAATGAAAATCAGAAAGAGATGGTAGATTTACACAGAACAGAATCCCTGACAGCAAAGTGCTTTATCGGGCTGCTAGACCACGAGTTGATAAATTAATTTCTCAGGAGAGCTTTCCCTCTCTCTCTCTCTCTCTCGTTTTCTCTCTCTGTTCTTTCACACAGACACACAGCTGCAGCCTGCTTTCAGCTACCAGCCAAACATCACTACACTGCAGATCCCCCACCCTGCTCCCTGCATCTCTCTGTAAGTGAACATGGAAAACCTGCCAGGTTAGATTCCAGTCTCTGAAGCTGGAAATCTCAAAGGAACAGAAACTGTGAGCAAATACAGAACAAAAGACGTGCATTTCTATAGAGCCTTTCACACCCAAAGGGCTTTACAGCCAAAAAAAAAAATACTTTTGCAGTGTAGTCACTGTTTTTCATGTAGGAAACATAATATTCATATTGCGCACAGCAAGATCCCACAAACAACAACATGACCGGAGAAATCTGCTTCAGTGAATGTTGGCTCAGGACATTGGAGAAATTCCCTTTCTCTTCTTTGAAGTTTTGCCATGGGACCGTTTACATCCACCTGAGAGGGCGGAGAGGCCTTTGCTTAATGTTTCATTTGAAAGACGGCCCTCTGACAGTACAGCACTCCCTGAGTACTGCACTGGGTATGTCAGCCTGAATCACTGAAATCTCTGAAGTGGGGTTTGAACCCATGACCTTTTAATTCAGAGAAAGTGCTACCCAGAAAAACATGGATGATACAAATGACATTGTGGACTCGCAGACAGTTGTGTGGAAAGATAGGCTGCCCAGTGCAGGGCTGAGCACAAAGTTTGATCTCAAGGGAGCAGCCTGAGCAGCAGCTTGTAGGCTCAGAGGGGGAGGTGATGTTGGGGGGTGAGTGGGGGGGGGGGGGGGGGGGGGGGGGGTGGCGGGTTGGGGGGACGAGGACGAGTAGAGGGTGGGGAATCACAGTTCCTTCATATAGTCACCACTTTTGGAAAGTGCATGTAGGTGGATCTATCAGGCTTGCTTAATGATGCCTACTGCAGTTGGATAGCCAGCTCCCACTCACTGCTTCGGTCAGTGCACGATGTTTGGTTACATAGATGAGATTCTGGAAAAGGATTCTATATTCTGTAAGAAATTGCTAAGTATCACGCATTTGGATTGTTAAGCAAAAACCTGCATTTGTATAGCACCTTATCCCAAAGCACTTCCCATTCAGGTAACTTGTTACAGGGTAAGCAGGCAAATATGGCAGTCACACTGTACACTGCCAGTTCCTACAAATGTCTACTTAAAGGAAAAATATTCTTGGCATTGTGGGTGTTGTTGGAAAGGTCAGCATTTATTGCCTGATAAAGGGGAAAATGTTCCTACAATGCAGTGAGGTCGAGTTCCAGAGTTTTGCCTCCAAAGGTTGGATTAAAACTCGAATTGGGTTCATGGCGTGGACTGCAGGAGCTGGTGGGGAGGATCCTCGGTGAACAGAATAAACAGAAGGTGGGAAGGAAACAGCAGTGTCTGCTGATTGGATTCCCTCAATCTCAGCACAAAGAAGTCCATGAGTTTTTCCATTTCTCATTGTAGCTTCCTATTCCTATCCATCAGGCTTTTCTGTCCCTTGGTGTCATCTTGGATCAACAACTCTCTGTTCCTTCACCTGAATCATTCATTAGATATGGTGAAAAACTGAAGTCCCAGTGATAGATCCCTGGGGAGCAGCCAGTTCCTCCCATTGACAGATTTTTTTTAGGTTCCTTTCTACCAATAGCATTTGGCCCTCTTCATTCACTATGAAAACAAATATAAATTACTCATTTAACAAGTCTATCATTGCCTCATAATTTTGGGGTATGCACTGTTTTTGTAACGCACATAATATATCTTTAAATAGATACCATTTGTCCGTTAGTCTACCCAATAACAGTTCAGTCCCTGGGGGTTGAATTTGGCCCCAATAAGGAAAAGAACTTGCATTTATCTATTTATCTAAGGTGTATCAGCAGAAACAACTTTTATTTATATAGAACTTGCAACATGGTAAAATGTCCCAATGTGCTTCACGGCAACGATTGTCAAATAAATTTGACATCGAATCACATAAGGAGATGTTAGGACAGTGACCAAAAACTTGGTCAAAGACGGAGGTTTTAAGGAGGGTCTAAAAGGAGGGGAGAGAGGTGGAGAGGGTGAGGGAAAGAATTCCAGACCGTAGGGCATAGGTCGCTGAAGACACGGCCACCAATGGTGGGATGAAGGGGAGGGGAGAGCAGCGGCGGCAAAGCTGGGGCAGGAAATAGTCTACGAGCACAGCCTGGAGACTCGGTGTGTGGGAAGCGCGGTATCATCGATTATGCATTGGCTGAGCTGCACCCTTAACATCTCGCTCAGTAACAATGAGAAGGGAAAAAAAAGCAACATTCCTCATAGCAACAAGAGTCTTGAAGGAGTCTGACACATCTGAGCCAAATGTGGCTGAATTGTCTGTCTCTGCCCTCGTCGCAGGTGGAGCCTCTGTACACTCTAGTTTGTTCCGTGTGTCAAAAACTGGAAAAGAACATTTTTATGATTCACTTCTACATCTTTTCACATTGACCTAACACTTACTACTAACTGATCTGTCAGTCTGGACATCCCTGTGAACTGCTGTTGGCTCCTGGATTTACAAGCTTAGCACAACATGGTTAACACTAAAACACAACGGAGTTCTTGAGGCATAATTAACACATAGATTTAATTTTTCTAAATAATATTCCGTCTTCACATTAATTTCATTGTCCCCCAAGGTTATGCCACTCACAGGGTACCTTCCACTCATGTCAGTCAGCTGCCACTGCCCTGTCAACTGTTTCAGAGTGAAGAACTCGTGCCTCTAAATCAGGAGGACATATGGGTTCCAGTCTCACTTCAAAGACAGGAGAACAAAATCCAGGTTAACAGAACAGTACAGAGGGAGTGCTGCACTGTCAGAGGGTCAGCACTGAGGCAGTGCTGCACTGACGGAGGGTCAGCGCTGAGGGAGTGCCGCACTGTTGGAGGGTCAGTGCTAAGGGAGTGCTGCACTGAGAAGGGGTCAGTACTGAGGGAGCGCTGCACTGTCAGAGGGTCAGTACTGAGGGAGTGCTGCACTGTCGGAGGGTCAGTACTGAGGGAGCGCTGCACTGTTGTAGGATCAGTACTGAAGGAGTGCTGCACTGTCGGAGGGTCAGTACTAAGGGAGTGCTGCACTGTCGGAGGGTCAGTACTGAGGGAGTACTGCACTGTTTGGTGGATCAATGTTGAGGGAATGCTGCATTGTCAGAGGCTCATTACCGAGGGAGGGTTGCATTGTTGGAGGGTCAGTATGGAGGGAGCGCTGCACTGTTGAAGTACTGAGGGAGAGCTGCATTGTCATAGGGTCAGTACTGAGGGAGTGCTGCACTAGTGGTGGGTAAGTACTGAGGGGGTGCTTCACTATTGGAGGATCAGTAGTGAGGGAGTGCCGCACTGTCAGGCCGTCAGTGTTCAGGGAGTGCTGCATTGTCGGAGGCTCAGTACCGAGAGAGGGCTGCAGGCTGCATTGCTGGAGGGTCGGCACTGAGGGAGCACTGCACTGTTGCAGGGTCAGTTCAGAGAGAGAGCTCTGCACTGCCTGAGAGTCAGTACTGAGGGAGTGCTGCCCTATAGGAGGGTCAGTACTGAGGGAATGCTGCACTGTCGGAGGGTCAGTACTGAGGAGCGCTGCATTGTGGGAGGGTCAGTACTGAGGGAGTGCTGCACTGTTGGATGGCCAGCACTGTCGGAGAGTGAGCACTGAGGGAGGGCTGCGCTGTCCTGGAGTCAGTAATGAGGGAGTGCTGCACTGTTGGAAGGTCAGTACTGGTGGAGTGTTGCACTGCCAGGGGGTCAGTACTGAGGGAGCGCTGCACTGTCGGAGCGTCAGCACTGAGGGCGTACTGCACTGTTGGATGGTCAGTACTGAGCAAGCACTGCACTGTCGGAGGTTCAGTGCTGAGGGAGCGCTGCACTGTGGGAGGGTCAGTATGAGGGAGTGCTCCACTGTCGGAGGGTCAATACTGAGGGAGCACTGCACTGTCAGACGGTCAGTACTGAGGGAGTGCTGCACAGTCAGAAGTTCAGTACTGAGAGAGCGCTGCACTGTGGGAGAGTCAGTATTGAGGGAGTGCTGCACTGTTGGAGGGTCCGTACTGAGGGAATCCTGCACTGTCAGGGGTCAGTACTGAGGGAGTGCTACATTGTCAGAGGGTAAGTACTGAGGGAGTGCTGCACTGTTGTAGGATCAGTACTGAAGGAGTGCTGCACTGCCGGAGGGTCAGTACTGAGGGAGTGCTGCACTGTCGGAGGGTCAGTACTAAGGGAGTGCTGCAATGTCAGAGGGTCAGTACTGAGGGAATGCTGCACTGTTTGATGGATCAGTGTTGAGGGAATGCTGCATTGTTGGAGGCTCATTACCGAGGGAGCGTTGCATTGTTGGAGGGTCAGTGCTGAGGGAGCGCTGCACTATTGAGGTACGGAGGGAGAGCTGCACTGTCAGAGGGTCAGTACTGAGGGAGTGCTACACTGTTGGAGGGTCAGCACTGATGGAGTGCTGCACTATTGGTGGGTAAGTACTGAGGGGGTTCTGCACTATTGGCGGGTCAATACTGAGGGACTGCCGCACTATCAGGCGGTCAGTGTTCACGGAGTGCTGCGTTGTCAGAGGCTCAGTACCGAGAGAGAGCTGCATTGTTGGAGGGTCGGCACTGAGGGAGCGCTGCACTGTTGCAGGGTCAGTTCAGAGAGAGAGAGCTCTGCACAGCCCGAGAGTCAGTACTGAGGGAGTGCTGCACTGTAGGAGTGTCAGTACTGAGAGAGTGCTGCACTGTTGGAAAACCAGTACTGAGTGGGGGCTGCACTGTCGGAGGGTCCGTACTGATGGAATGCTGCAATATTGGAAGGTCAGCATTGAGGGAATGCTGCACTGTCGAATGTCAATACTGAGGGAGCACTACACTGTCAGAGGGTCAGTACTGAGAGAGTGCTGCACTGTTGCAGGGTCAGTACTGAGGGAGTGCTGCACTTGCGGAGCGTAAGTACTGAGAGGTTGCTGCACTATTGGAGGGTCAGTACTGAGGGAGCGCTGTACTGTTTGGAGTGTCAGTACTGAGCGAGTGATGCACTGTCAGATGGTCAGTGTTGTTTCAGTGCTGCAGTGTCGGATGGCCAGTACTGACGAGTAGCTGCTCTATCGGAGGGTAAATACTGAGAGTGTTCTGCACTGTTGGAGGGTCAGTACTGAAGGAATGCTGCACTGTCGGAGAGTGAGTACTGAGGGAGGGCTGCACTGTCCAAGAGTCAGTAATGAGGGAGTGCTGCACTGTAGAATGGTCAGTACTGAGGGAATGCTGCACTGTTGGAGGGTCAGTACTGAGGGAGCACAGCACTGTTGGAGGTTCAGTGCTGAGGGAGTGCTGCACAGTCGGAGGGTCAATACTGAGGGAGAACTGCACTGTTGGAGGGTCAGTACTGAGGGAACGCTGCACTGTCAGAGTGTCAGTACTGAGGGAGCACAGCACTGTTGGAGGTTCAGTGCTGAGGGAGTGCTGCACAGTCGGAGGGTCAATACTGAGGGAGAACTGCACTGTCAGAGGGTCAGTACTGCGGGAATACACTGTTGGAGGGTCCGTACTGAGGGAGTGCTGTGCTGTCAGGGGGTCAGTATTGAGGGAGTGCTACATTGGCAGAGGGTAAGTGCTGAGGGAGCGCTGCACTGTTGTAGGATCAGTACTGAAGGAGTGCTGCACTGCCAGAGGGTCAGTACTGAGAGAGTGCTGCACGGTCAGAGGGTCAGTACTGAGGGAGTGCTGCACTGTTTGGTGGATAAGTGTTGAGGGAATGCCGCATTGTTGGAGGCTCATTACAGAGGGAGCATTGCATTGTTGGAGGGCCATAGCTGAGGGAGCGCTGCACTGTTGAAGTACTGAGGGAGAGCTGCACTGTCAGAGGGTCAGTACTGACGGAGTGCTGCACTGTCAGAGGGTCTGCGCTGAGGGGGTGCTGCACTGTTACAGGGTCAATACTGAGAGAGAGCTCTGCACTGTCAGAGGGTCAGTACTGAGTAAGTGCTGTACTGTCGGAGGGTCAGAACTGAGAGAGAGCTCTGCGTTGTCAGAGGGTCAGTACTGAGGGAGTGCTGTACTGTCGCAGAGTCAGTACTGAGGGAGAACTGCACTATCGGAGGGTCAGTACTGGGAGTGCTGCAGTGTTGGAGGGTCAGTACTGAGGGAGTGCTGTACCGTTGCTGAGTAAGTACTGAGGTAGAACTGCCCTGTCGGAGGGTCAGTACTGAAGGAGTGCTGCACTGTTGGAGAGTAAGCACTGAGGGAGTGCCACCCGGTCAGAGGGTCTGTACTGATGGAATGCTGCACTGTCGGAGGGTCAGAACTGAAGGGGTGCCACACTGCCGGTGGATGAGTACTGAGGTAGTGCTGCATGGTCAAAGATGCAGTACTGAGGGACCACTGCACTGTCGGCGGGTCAGCACTGAGGGGATGCTGCACTCTTTGTTAGGTCTGTACTGAGGGAGTGCTACACTGTCGGAGGGTCAGCACTCAGGGAGTGCTGCACTGTTGGATGGCCAGCACTGATGAAGTGCTGCACTTGCGGAGGGTAAGTACTGAGGGGGACCTGCACTGTCAGGGGGTCTGTACTGAGGGAGTGCTGCACTGTCAGAGGTTCAGTGCTGAGGGAGCGAAGCACTGTGGGAGAGTCAATACTGAAGGAGTGCTCCACTGTCTTAGGGTCAATACTGAGGGAGCACTGCACTCTTGGAGGGTAAGTACTGAGGGGATGCTGCACTGTTGGAGGATCAGTTCTGAGGGAGTGCTGCACTGTTGGTGGCAGTACTGAAGGACTGCTGCACTGTTGGATGGCCAGCACTGACGGAGTGCTGCACTAGTGGAGGGTAAGCACTGGGGGAGTGCTGCACTGTTGGAGTGTCAGTACTGAAGGGGTGCTGCACATTCGGAGGGACAGTATTGAGAGAATGCTGCACTGTTGGAAAATCAGTACTGAGTGGTGGCTGCACTGTTGGAGAGTCAGTACTGATGGAGTGCTGCACTACCGGAAGGTCAGCATTTAGGGTATGCTGCACTGTCAGGTGTCATTACTGAGGGAGCACTACACTGTCGGAGGGTCAGTACTGAGGGAGCACTGCACTGTTGGAGAGTCAACCCTGAGGGAGTACCACACTGTCAGAGGTTGAGTACTGAGATAGTGCTGCATGGTCGAAGATGCAGTACTGAGGGTGTTCTTTATTGATGGAGTGTCAGTACTGAGGGAGTGCAGCACTGTCGGAGGGTCAGCACTCAGGGAGTGCTGCACTGTCACAGGGCCAGTACTGAGGGAGCGCTGCACTGTCAGAGAGGCAGTACTGAGGGAGTGCTGCACTGTTGGAGTGTCAGTACTGAAGGAGTGCTACACAGTTGGAGAGTAAGCACTGAGGGAGTGCCGCCTGGTCAGAGGGTCTGTACTGATGGAATGCTGCACTGTCGGAGGGTCAGTACTGAAGGAGTGCCACACTGTCGTTGGTTGAGTACTGAGGTAGTGCTCCATGGTCAAAGATGCAGTACTGAGGGAGCACAGCACTGTCAGAGGGTCAGTTCTGAGGGATTGCTGCATTGTGGGAGGATCAGCACTGATGAAGTGCTGCACTAGCAGTGGGTAAGTACTGAAAGGTCCTGCACTGTCAGGGGGTCTGTACTGAGGCAGTGCTGCTCTGTCGGAGGTTCAGTGCTGAGGGTGTGCTGCACTGTGGGAGCGTCAGTAGTGAAGGAGTGCTCCACTGTCTTAGGGTCAATACTGAGGGAGCACTGCGCCCTTAGAGGATCAGTACTGAAGGGGCACTGCTGTGTTGGAGATTCAGTACTGAGGGAGCGCTGCACTGTCGGGTTGCCAGTACTGACAGAGAGCTGCACAGAGGGCAAGTACTGAGAGGGTGCTGCACTGTTGCAGGGTCAGCACTGAGGGAGAGCTGCACAGTCAGAGGATCAGTCCCGTAGGAGTGCTGCACTGTTGGAGGATCTGCACTGAACGAGTGCTGCACTGTTGAATGGCCAGTACTGATGGAGTGCTGCACTATTGGAGGGTAAGTACTGAGGGGGTGCCACACTGTTGGAGGATCAGTTCTGAGGGAGTGCTGCACTGTTGGAGTGTCAGTACTGGAGGACTGCTGCACAGTTGGATGGCCAACACTGATGGAGTACTGCACTAGTGGAGGGTAAGCACTGAGGGAGTGCTGCACTGTTGGAGTGTCAGTACTGAAGTGGTGCTGCACATTCGGAGGGGCAGTATTGAGAGTGCTGCACTGTCGGAAAATCAGTAGTGAGTGGTAGCTGCACTGTTGGAGAGTCAGTACTGATAGAGTGCTGCACTATCAGAATGTCAGCATTGAGGGAATGCTGCACTGTTGAGTATCATTACTGAGGGAGCATTACACTGTTGGAGGGTCAGTACTGAGGGAGTGCTGTCCTGTCACAGAGTCCGTACTGAGAGAGAGCTCTGCACTGTCAGGGAGTCACTACTGAGAGAGTGCTTCACTGTCGGAGGGCCAGTACTGAGGGAGTGCTGCACTGTTGGAGAGTCAGTTCTGAGGAAGTGCTGCACTGTTGCAGGGTCAATTCTGAGGGTGAGCTCTGCAATGTTAGAGGGTCAGTACTGAGGCAGTGCTGTACTGTCGGAGGGTCGGAACTGAGAGAGAGCTCTGCACCGTCAGGGGGTCAGTACTGAGGTAGTGCTGTACTGTCGCAGAGTCAGTAGTGAGGGAGAACTGCACCGTCGGAGGGTCAGTACTGAGTGAGTGCTGCACTGTTGGAGAGTCAGTACTGACGGAGTGCTGCACTGTTGGAGAGTCAGTACTGACGGAGTGCTGCACTGTTGGAGAGTCAGTACTGACGGAGTGGCGCCCTGTCAGAGGGTCTGTACTGATGGAATGCTGCACTGTCGTAGGGTCAGTACTGAAGGAGTGCCACACTGCCAGAGGTTGAGTACTGAGGTAGTGCTGCATGGACAAAGATGCAATACTGAGGGAGCACTGCACTGTCGGAGGGTTAGCACTGAGGGGATGCTACACTCTTTGTTAGATCTTTACTGAGGGAGTGCTGCACTGTTGGAGAGTCAGTACTGAGGGAGCACTGCACTGTTGGAGAGTCAACACTGAGGGTGTGCCGCACTGTCGGAGGTTCGGTACTGAGATAATGCTGCATGGTCGAAGATGCAGTACTGAGGGTGTTCTGAGGGGGTGCTGCACTGTTGGAGGATCAGTTCTGAGTGAGTGCTGCACTTTTGAAGGGTCAGTACTGAAGGACTGCTGCACTGTTGGATGGCCAGCACTGATGGAGTGCTGCACTAGTTGAGGGTAAGCACTGATGGAGTGCTGCACTGTTGGAGGGTCAGTACTGAAGGGGTGCTGCACATTTGAAGGGTCAGTATTGAGAGAGTGCTGCACTGTTGGAAAATCAGTACTGAGTGGCGGCTGCATTGTTGGAGAGTCAGTATTGATGGAGTGCTGCACTATCGGAAGGTCAGCATTCAGGGAATGCTGCACAGTCAAGTGTCATTACTGAGGAGGCACTACACTGTCGGTGGGTCAGTACTGAGGGAGTGCTGCACTATTGCAGGGTCACTACTGAGAGAGAGCTCTGCACTGTCAGAGGGTCACTACTGAGAGAGTGCTCCACTGTCGGAGGGTCAGTACTGAGAGAAAGCTCTGCATGTCAGAGGGTCAGTACTGAGGGAGTGCTGTACTGTCGAAGAGTCAGTACTGAGGAAGAACTGCACTGTCGGAGGGTCAGTACTGAAGCAGTGCCACACTGCCGGAGGTTGAGTACTGATGTAATGCTGCATGGTCAAAGATGCATCACTGAGGGAGCACTGCACTGTCGGAGTGTCAGCACTGAGGGGATGCTGCACTCTTTGTTAGGTCTGTACTGAGGGAGTGCTACACTGTAGGAGAGTCAGTACTGAGGGAGCCCTGCACTGTTGGAGAGTCAGCACTGAGGGAGTGCCGCACTGTCGGAGGTTGAGTACTGAGATAGTGCTGCATGGTCGAAGATGCAGTACTGAGGGTGTTCTGTATTGATGGAGTGTCAGTACTGAGGGCGTGATGCATTGACAAAGGGTCAGTACTGAGGGAGTGCTGCACTGTCAGAGGGTCAGTACAGATGAAATACTGCACTACCAGAGGGACAGCACTGAGGGAGTGCTGCACCGTCGGATTTTCAGTACTCAGGGTGTGCTGCACTGCCGCAGGGCCAGTACTGAGGGAGCACTGCACTGTCAGAGAGTCAGTACTGAGGGAGTGCAGCACTATTGGAGTGTCAGTACTGAAGGGGTGCTGCACTGTTCGAGTGTCAGTACTGAAGGAGTGCTGCACTGTTAGAGTGTCAGTACTGAAGGGGTGCTGCACTGTTCGAGTGTCAGTACTGAAGGAGTGCTGCACTGTTGGAGTGTCAGTACTGAAGGAGTGCTGCACTGTTGGAGTGTCAGTACTGAAGGAGTGCTGCCCTGTTGGAGTGTCAGTACTGAAGGAGTGCTGCACTGTTGGAGAGTAAGCACTGAGGGAGTGCCGCCTGGTCAGAGGGTCTGTAGTGATGGAATGCTGCCCTGTCGGAGAGTCACTACTGAAGGAGTACCACACTTCCGGTGGTTGAGTACTGAGGTAGTGCTGCATGGTCAAAGATGCAGTACTGAGGGAGCACTGCACTGTCGGAGGGTCATTTCTGAGGGATTGCTGCACTGTCGGAGCGTCAGCACTCAGGGAGTGCTGCACTGTTAGATGGCCAGCACTGATGAAGTGCTGCACTTGCGGAGGGTAAGTACTGAGGGGGTCCTGCACTGTCAGAGGGTCTGTACTGATGGAATGCTGCACTGTCGGAGGGTCAGTACTGAAGGAGTGCCACACTGCCGGTGGTTGAGTACTGAGGTAATGCTGCATGGTCAAAGATGCAGTACTGAGGGAGCACTGCGCTGTCGGAGTGTCAGCACTGAAGGGATGCTGCACTCTTTGTTAGGTCTGTACAGAGGGAGTGCTGCACTGTAGGAGAGTCAGTACTGAGGGAGCATTGCACTGTTGGAGAGTCAGCACTGAGGGATGGCCGCACTGTCGGAGGTTGAGTACTGAGATAGTGCTGCATGGTCGAAGGTGCAGTACTGAGGGTGTTATGTATTGATGGTGTGTCAGTACTGAGGGCTTGATGCATTGACAGAGGGTCAGTACTGAGGGAGTGCTGCACTATTGGAGTGTCAGTACTGAGGGAGTGCTGCACTGTTGGAGTGTCAGTACTGAGGGAGCGCTGCACTGTTGGAGTGTCAGTACTGAAGGAGTGCTGCACTGTTGGAGAGTAAGCACCGAGGGAGTGCCGCCTGGTCAGAGGGTCTGTACTGATGGAATGCTGCACGGTCGGAGGGTCAGTACTGAAGGAGTGCCACATTGCCGGTGGTTGAGTACTGAGGTAGTGCTGCATCGTCAAAGATGCAGTACTGAGGGAGCACTGCACTGTCGGAGGGTCAGTTCTGAGGGATTGCTGCACTGTCGGAGCGTCAGCACTCAGGGAGTGCTGCACTGTTAGATGGCCAGCACTGATGAAGTGCTGCACTTGCGGAGGGTAAGTACTGAGGGGGTCCTGCACTGTCAGGGGGTCTGTACTGAGGGAGTGCTGCACTGTCGGAGGTTCAGTGCTGAGGGAGCGCTGCACTGTGGGAGAGTCAGTAGTGAAGGAGTGCTCCACTGTCTTAGGGTCAATACTGAGAGAGCACTGCACTCTTGGAGGGTCAGTACTGAGGGAGCAGTGCAGTGTTGGAGGATCAGTACTGAGGGAGCGCTGCACTGTGGGAGAGTCAGTACTGAGGGAGTGGTGCACTGTCGGAGGGTCAGTACTGAAGGAGTGCTGCACTGTCAGGTTGCCAGTACTGACAGAGAGCTGCACAGAGGGTAAGTACTGAGGGGGTGCTGCACTGTTGCAGGGTCAGCACTGAGGGAGAGCTGCACTGTCAGAGGATCAGTTCTGCAGGAGTGCTGCACTGTTGGGGGATCTGCACTGAGCGAGTGCTGTGCTGTTGGATGGCCAGTACTGATGGAATGCTGCACTTTTGGAGGGTAAGTACTGAGGGAGTGCCGCACTGTTGGAGTGTCAGTACTGAAAAGATGCTGCACATTCGGAGGGGCAGTATTGAGAGTGCTGCACTGTCGGAAAATCAGTAGTGAGTGGTGGCTGCGCTGTTGGAGAGTCAGTACTGATGGAATGCTGCACTATTGGAGGGTAAGTACTGAGGGGGTGCCGCACTGTTGGAGGATCAGTTCTGAGGGAGTGCTGCACTCTTGGAGTGTCAGTACTGAAGGACTGCTGCACTGTTGGATGGCCTACACTGATGGAGCACTGCACTAGTGGAGGGTGAGCACTGCACTAGTGGAGGGTAAGCACTGAGGGAGTGCTGCACTGTTGGCTGTTGGAGTGTCAGTACTGAATGGGTGCTGCACATTCGGAGGGGCAGTATTGAGAGTGCTGCACTGTCGGAAAATCAGTAGTGAGTGGTGGCTGCACTGTTGGAGAGTCAGTTCTGCTGGAGTGCTGCACTATCAGAAGGTCAGCATTCAGGGAATACTGCACTGTTAAGTGTCATTACTGAGGGAGCACTACACTGTCGGAGGGTCAGTACTGAGGGAGTGCTGTACTGTCGCAGAGTTCGTACTGAGAGAGAGCTTTGCACTGTCAGAGGGTCAGTACTGAAGGAGTGCCACACTGCCAGTGGTTGAGTACTGAAGTAGTGCTGCATGGTCAAAGATGCAGTACTGAGGGTGTTCTGTACTGATGGAGTGTCAGTACTGAGGGAATGATGCATTGACAGATTGTCAGTACTGAGGGAGTGCTGCACTGTCGGAGGGTCAGTGCTGAGGGCGCGCTGCACTGTGGGAGCATCAGTAGTGAAGGAGTGCTCCACTGTCTTAGGGTCAATACTGAGGGAGCACTGCGCCCTTAGAGGATCAGTACTGAAGGGGCACTGCTGTGTTGGAGATTCAGTACTGAGGGAGCGCTGCACTGTCGGGTTGCCAGTACTGACAGAGAGCTGCACAGAGGGTAAGTACTGAGGGGGTGCTGCACTGTTGCAGGGTCAGTACTGAGGGAGAACTGCACTGTCGTAGGGTCAGTACTGAAGGAGTGCCACACTGCCAGAGGTTGAGTACTGAGGTAGTGCTGCATGGATAAAGATGCAATACTGAGGGAGCACTGCACTGTCGGAGTGTCAGCACTGAGGGGATGCTACACTCTTTGTTAGATCTTTACTGAGGGAGTGCTGCACTGTTGGAGAGTCAGTACTGAGGGAGCACTGCACTGTTGGAGAGTCAGCACTGAGGGAGTGCCGCACTGTCGGAGGTTCGGTACTGAGATAATGCTGCATGGTCGAAGATGCAGTACTGAGGGTGTTCTGAGGGGGTGCTGCACTGTTGGAGGATCAGTTCTGAGGGAGTGCTGCACTTTTGAAGGGTCAGTACTGACGGACTGCTGCACTGTTGGATGGCCAGCACTGACGGAGTGCTGCACTAGTTGAGGGTAAGCACTGATGGAGTGCTGCACTGTTGGAGGGTCAGTACTGAAGGGGTGCTGCACATTTGAAGGGTCAATATTGAGAGAGTGCTGCACTGTTGGAAAATCAGTACTGAGTGGCGGCTGCATTGTTGGAGAGTCAGTATTGATGGAGTGCTGCACTATCGGAAGTTCAGCATTCAGGGAATGCTGCACAGTCAAGTGTCATTACTGAGGGGGCACTACACTGTCGGTGGGTCAGTACTGAGGGAGTGCTGCACTATTGCAGGGTCACTACTGAGAGAGAGCTCTGCACTGTCAGAGGGTCACTACTGAGAGAGTGCTCCACTGTCGGAGGGTCAGTACTGAGGGAGTACTGCACTGTTGGAGAGTCAGTAATGAGGGAGCGCTGCACAGTTGCAGGGTTAATTCTGAGAGTGAGCTCTGCACTGTCAGAGGGTCAGTACTGAGGCAGTGCTCTTCTGTCAGAGGGTCAGAACTGAGAGAAAGCTCTGCATGTCAGAGGGTCAGTTCTGAGGGAGTGCTGTACTGTCGAAGAGTCAGTACTGAGGAAGAACTGCACTGTCGGAAGGTCAGTACTGAAGCAGTGCCACACTGCCGGTGGTTGAGTACTGAGGTAATGCTGCATGGTCAAAGATGCATCACTGAGGGAGCACTGCACTGTTGGAGTGACAGCACTGAGGGGATGCTGCACTCTTTGTTAGGTCTGTACAGAGGGAGTGCTGCACTGTAGGAGAGTCAGTACTGAGGGAGCATTACACTGTTGGAGAGTCAGCACTGAGGGATGGCCGCACTGTCGGAGGTTGAGTACTGAGATAGTGCTGCATGGTCGAAGATGCAGTACTGAGGGTGTTATGTATTGATGGCGTGTCAGTACTGAGGGAATGCTGCACTATTGGAGTGTCAGTACTGAGGGAGTGCTGCACTGTTGGAGTGTCAGTACTGAGGGAGCGCTGCACTGTTGGAGTGTCAGTACTGAAGGAGTGCTGCACTGTTGGAGGGTAAGCACCGAGGGAGTGCCGCCTGGTCAGAGGGTCTGTACTGATGGAATGCTTCACTGTCGGAGCGTCAGCACTCAGGGAGTGCTGCACTGTTAGATGGCCAGCACTGATGAAGTGCTGCACTTGCGGAGGGTAAGTACTGAGGGGGTCCTGCACTGTCAGGGGGTCTGTTCTGAGGGAGTGCTGCACTGTCGGAGGTTCAGTGCTGAGGGAGCGCTGCACTGTGGGAGAGTCAGTAGTGAAGGAGTGCTCCACTGTCTTCGGGTCAATACTGAGGGTGCACTGCACTCTTGGAGGGTCAGTACTGAGGGAGCAGTGCAGTGTTGGAGGATCAGTACTGAAGGAGTGCTGCACTGTGGGAGAGTCAGTACTGAGGGAGTGGTGCACTGTCGGAGGGTCAGTACTGAAGGAGTGCTGCACTGTCAGGTTGCCAGTACTGACAGAGAGCTGCACAGAGGGTAAGTACTGAGGGGGTGCTGCACTGTTGCAGGGTCAGCACTGAGGGAGAGCTGCACCATCAGAGGATCAGTTCTGCAGGAGTGCTGCACTGTTGGGGGATCTGCACAGAGCGAGTGCTGCGCTGTTGGATGGCCAGTACTGATGGAATGCTGCACTTTTGGAGGGTAAGTACTGAGGGAGTGCCGCACTGTTGGAGGATCACTTCTGAGGGAGTGCTGCACTGTTGGAGTGTCAGTACTGAAAAGATGCTGCACATTCGGAGGGGCAGTAATGAGAGTGCTGCACTGTCGGAAAATCAGTAGTGAGTGGTGGCTGCGCTGTTGGAGAGTCAGTACTGATGGAATGCTGCACTATTGGAGGGTAAGTACTGAGGGGATGCCGCACTGTTGGAGGATCAGTTCTGAGGGAGTGCTGCACTCTTGGAGTGTCAGTACTGAAGGACTGCTGCACTGTTGCATGGCCTGCACTGATGGAGCACTGCACTAGTGGAGGGTGAGCACTGCACTAGTGGAGGGTAAGCACTGAGGGAGTGCTGCACTGTTGGCTGTTGGAGTGTCAGTACTGAATGGGTGCTGCACATTCGGAGGGGCAGTATTGAGAGTGCTGCACTGTCGGAAAATCAGTAGTGAGTGGTGGCTGCACTGTTGGAGAGTCAGTACTGATGGAGTGCTGCACTATCAGAAGGTCAGCATTCAGGGAATACTGCACTGTTAAGTGTCATTACTGAGGGAGCACTACACTGTCGGAGGGTCAGTACTGAGGGAGTGCTGTACTGTCGCAGAGTCAGTACTGAGGGAGAACTGCACTGTCGGAGGGTCAGTACTGAAGGAGTGCCACACTGCCAGTGGTTGAGTACTGAAGTAGTGCTGCATGGTCAAAGATGCAGTACTGAGGGTGTTCTGTACTGATGGAGTGTCAGTACTGAGGGAATGATGCATTGACAGATTGTCAGTACTGAGGGAGTGCTGCACTGTCGGAGGGTCAGCACTGAGGGGATGCTGCACTGTTGCAGGACCAATACTGAGGGAGCGCTGCACTGTTAGAGGGTCAGTACTGAGGGAGTACTGCACTATCACAGGGACAGCACTGAGGGAGTGCTGCACTAACAGCGGGTCAGTACTGAGGGAGCGCTGCACTGTTGGAGAGTCAATACTGATGGAGTGCCGCCCTGTCAGAGGGTCTGTACTGATGGAATGCTGCACTGTCGGAGGGTCAGTACTGAAGGAGTGCCACACTGCCGGTGGTTGAGTACTGAGATAGTGCTGCATGGTCAAAGATGCAGTACTGAGGGTGTTCTGTACTGATGGAGTGTCAGTACTGAGGGCATGATGCATTGACAGATTGTCAGTACTGAGGGAGTGCTGCACTGTCGGAGGGTCAGCACTGAGGGGATGCTGCACTGTTTCAGGGCCAGTACTGAGGGAGCGCTGCACTGTCAGAGGGTCAGTACTGAGGGAGCGCTGCACTGTTGGAGAGTCAATACTGATGGAGTGCCGCCCTGTCAGAGGGTCTGTACTGATGGAATGCTGCACTGTCGGAGGGTCAGTACTGAAGGAGTGCCACACTGCCGGTGGTTGAGTACTGAGATAGTGCTGCATGGTCGAGGATGCAGTACTGAGGGTGTTCTGTATTGTTGGAGTGTCAGTACTGAGGGCTTGATGCATTGACAGAGGGTCAGTACTGAGGGAGTGCTGCACTTTTGGAGAGTCAGCATTCAGGGAGTGCTGCACTCTCGCAGGGTCAGTACTGAGGGAGCGCTGCACTGTCGGTGTGTCAGCACTGAGGGGATGCTGCACTCTTTATTGGGTCTGTACTGAGGAAGTGCTGCACTGTAGGAGAGTCAGTACTGTGGGAGCACTGCACTGTTGGAGAGTCAGCACTGAGGGAGTGCTGCACTGTCGGAGGTTGAGTACTGAGATAGTGCTGCATGGTCGAAGATGCAGTACTGAGGGTGTTATGTATTGATGGCGTGTCAGTACTGAGGGCTTGATGCATTGACAGAGGGTCAGTACTGAGGGAGTGCTGCACTATTGGAGTGTCAGTACTGAAGGAGTGCTGCACTGTTGGAGAGTAAGCACTGAGGGATTGCCGCCAGGTCAGAGGGTCTGTACTGATGGAATGCTGCACTGTCAGAGGGTCAGTACTGAAGGAGTGCCACACTGCCGGTGGTTGCGTACTGAGGTAGTGCTGCATGGTCAAAGATGCAGTACTGAGGGAGCACTGCACTGTCGGAGGGTCAGTTCTGAGGGATTGCTGCACTGTCGGAGCGTCAGCACTCAGGGAGTGCTGCACTAGCAGTGGGTAAGTACTGAAAGGTCCTGCACTGTCAGGGGGTCTGTACTGAGGGAGTGCTGCTCTGTCGGAGGTTCAGTGCTGAGGGCGCGCTGCACTGTGGGAGCGTCAGTAGTGAAGGAGCACTCCACTGTCTTAGGGTCAATACTGAGGGAGCACTGCGCTCTTAGAGGATCAGTACTGAGGGAGCGCTGCACTGTCGGGTTGCCAGTACTGACAGAGAGCTGCACAGAGGGTAAGTACTGAGGGGGTGCTGCACTGTTGCAGGGTCAGCACTGAGGGAGAGCTGCACTGTCAGAGGATCAGTCCTGTAGGAGTGCTGCACTGTTGGAGGATCTGCACTGAACGAGTGCTGCACTGTTGAATGGCCAGTACTGATGGAGTACTGCACTAGTGGAGGGTAAGCACTGAGGGAGTGCTGCACTGTTGGAGTGTCAGTACTGAAGGGGTGCTGCACATTCGGAGGGGCAGTATTGAGAGTGCTGCACTGTCGGAAAATCAGAGTGAGTGGTAGCTGCACTGTTGGAGAGTCAGTACTGATAGAGTGCTGCACTATCAGAATGTCAGCATTGAGGGAATGCTGCACTGTTGAGTATCATTACTGAGGGAGCACTACACTGTTGGAGGGTCAGTACTGAGGGAGTGCTGTCCTGTCGCAGAGTCCGTACTGAGAGAGAGCTCTGCACTGTCAGGGAGTCACTACTGAGAGAGTGCTTCACTGTCGGAGGGCCAGTACTGAGGGAGTGCTGCACTGTTGGAGAGTCAGTTCTGAGGAAGTGCTGCACTGTTGCAGGGTCAATTCTGAGGGTGAGCTCTGCAATGTTAGAGGGTCAGTACTGAGGCAGTGCTGTACTGTCGGAGGGTCGGAACTGAGAGAGAGCTCTGCACCGTCAGGGGGTCAGTACTGAGGTAGTGCTGTACTGTCGCAGAGTCAGTAGTGAGGGAGAACTGCACTGTCGGAGGGTCAGTACTGAAGGAGTGCCACACTGCCAGTGGTTGAGTACTGAGGTAGTGCTGCATGGTCAAAGATGCAGTACTGAGGGTGTTCTGTACTGATGGAGTGTCAGTACTGAGGGCATGATGCATTGACAGATTGTCAGTACTGAGGGAGTGCTGCACTGTTGCAGGGCCAGTACTGAGGGAGCGCTGTACTGTCGCAGAGTCAGTAGTGAGGGAGAACTGCACCGTCGGAGGGTCAGTACTGAGTGAGTGCTGCACTGTCGGAGGGTCAGCATTCAGGGAGTGCTGCATTGTTGGAGAGTCAGTACTGAGGGAGTGCTGCACTGTTGGAGAGTCAGTACTGACGGAGTGCTGCACTGTTGGAGAGTCAGTACTGACGGAGTGCTGCACTGTTGGAGAGTCAGTACTGACGGAGTGCTGCACTGTTGGAGAGTCAGTACTGATGGAGTGCTGCACTGTTGGAGAGTCAGTACTGACGGAGTGGCGCCCTGTCAGAGGGTCTGTACTGATGGAATGCTGCACTGTCGTAGGGTCAGTACTGAAGGAGTGCCACACTGCCGGAGGTTGAGTACTGAGGTAGTGCTGCATGGACAAAGATGCAATACTGAGGGAGCACTGCACTGTCGGAGGGTTAGCACTGAGGGGATGCTACACTCTTTGTTAGATCTTTACTGAGGGAGCGCTGCACTGTTGGAGAGTCAGTACTGAGGGAGCACTGCACTGTTGGAGAGTCAGCACTGAGGGAGTGCCTCACTGTCAGAGGTTCGGTACTGAGATAATGCTGCATGGTCGAAGATGCAGTACTGAGGGTGTTCTGAGGGGGTGCTGCACTGTTGGAGGATCAGTTCTGAGGGAGTGCTGCACTTTTGAAGGGTCAGTACTGAAGGACTGCTGCACTGTTGGATGGCCAGCACTGACGGAGTGCTGCACTAGTTGAGGGTAAGCACTGATGGAGTGCTGCACTGTTGGAGGGTCAGTACTGAAGGGGTGCTGCACATTTGAAGGGTCAATATTGAGAGAGTGCTGCGCTGTTGGAAAATCAGAACTGAGTGGCGGCTGCATTGTTGGAGAGTCAGTATTGATGGAGTGCTGCACTATCGGAAGGTCAGCATTCAGGGAATGCTGCACAGTCAGGTGTCATTACTGAGGGGGCACTAGACTGTCGGTGGGTCAGTACTGAGGGAGTGCTGCACTATTGCAGGGTCACTACTGAGAGAGAGCTCTGCACTGTCAGAGGGTCACTACTGAGAGAGTGCTCCACTGTCGGAGGGTCAGTACTGAGGGAGTACTGCACTGTTGGAGAGTCAGTAATGAGGGAGTGCTGCACGGTTGCAGGGTTAATTCTGAGAGTGAGCTCTGCACTGTCAGAGGGTCAGTACTGAGGCAGTGCTCTTCTGTCAGAGGGTCAGAACTGAGAGAAAGCTCTGCATGTCAGAGGGTCAGTACTGAGGGAGTGCTGTACTGTCGGAGAGTCAGTACTGAGGAAGAACTGCACTGTCGGAGGGTCAGTACTGAAGCAGTGCCACACTGCCGGAGGTTGAGTACTGATGTAATGCTGCATGGACAAAGATGCATCACTGAGGGAGCACTGCACTGTCGGAGTGTCAGCACTGAGGGGATGCTGCACTCTTTGTTAGGTCTGTACTGAGGGAGTGCTACACTGTAGGAGAGTCAGTACTGAGGGAGCACTGCACTGTTGGAGAGTCAGCACTGAGGGAGTGCCGCACTGTCGGAGGTTGAGTACTGAGATAGTGCTGCATGGTCGAAGATGCAGTACTGAGGGTGTTCTGTATTGATGGAGTGTCAGTACTGAGGGCGTGATGCATTGACAAAGGGTCAGTACTGAGGGAGTGCTGCACCGTCGGAGGGTCAGTACTGAAGTAGTGCTGCACTGTCAGGTTGCCAGTACTGACAGAGAGCTGCACATAGAGTAAGTACTGAGGGGGTGCTGCACTATTGGAGTGTCAGTACTGAAGTAGTGCTGCACTGTTGGAGTGTCAGTACTGAAGGAGTGCTGCACTGTTGGAGAGTAAGCACTGAGGGAGTGCCGCCTAGTCAGAGGGTCTGTACTGATGGAATGCTGCACTGTTGGAGTGTCAGTACTGAAGGAGTGCCACACTGCCGGTGGTTGCGTACTGAGTTAGTGCTGCATGGTCAAAGATGCAGTACTGAGGGAGCACTGCACTGTCGGAGGGTCAGTTCTGAGGGATTGCTGCACTGTCGGAGCGTCAGCACTCAGGGAGTGCTGCACTAGCAGTGGGTAAGTACTGAAAGGTCCTGCACTGTCAGGGGGTCTGTACTGAGGGAGTGCTGTACTGTTGGAGGTTCAGTGCTGAGGGAGCGCTGCACTGTGGGAGAGTCAATAGTGAAGGAGTGCTCCACTGTCTTAGGGTCAATACTGAGGGAGCACTGCACTCTTGGAGGGTCAGTACTGAGGGAGCAGTGCAGTGTTGGAGGTTCAGTACTGAGGGAGCGCTGCACTGTGGGAGCGTCAGTACTGAGGGAGTGGTGCACTGTTGGAGGGTCAGTACTGAAGGAGTGCTGCACTGTCAGGTTGCCAGTACTGACAGAGAGCTGCACAGAGGGTAAGTACTGAGGGGGTGCTGCACTGTTGCAGGGTCAGCACTGAGGGAGAGCTGCACTGTCAGAGGATCAGTCCTGCAGGAGTGCTGCACTGTTGGGGGATCTGCACTGAGCGAGTGCTGCGCTGTTGGATGGCCAGTACAGATGGGGTGCTGCACTATTGGAGGGTAAGTACTGAGGGAGTGCCGCACTGTTGGAAGATACGTTCTGAGGGAGTGCTGCACTGTTGGAGGGTCAGTACTCAGGGAGTGCTGCACTGTCGCAGTGTCAGCACTGAGGGGATGCTGCACTGTTGCAGGGCCAGCACTGAGGGAGCGCTGCACTGTCGGAGGGTCAGCACTCAGGGAGTACTGCACTATCAGAGGGACAGCACTGAGGGAGTGCTGCACTATCGGAGGATCAGTACTGAGGGAGCGCTGCACTGTTGGATAGTCAATACTGATGGAGTGCCGCCCTGTCAGAGGGTCTGTACTGATGGAATGCTGCACTGTCAGAGGGTCAGTACTGAAGCAGTGCCACACTGCTGGTGGTTGAGTACTGATGTAATGCTGCATGTTCAAAGATGCAGTACTGAGGGAGCACTGCATTGTCGGAGTGTCAGCACTGAGGGGATGCTGCACTCTTTGTTAGGTCTGTACTGAGGGAGTGCTGCACTCTGGCAGGGTCAGTACTGATGGAGCGCTGCACTGTCAGAGGGTCAGTACTGAGGGAGCACTGCACTGTCAGAGGGTCAGTACTGAGGGAGCACTGCTCTGTCGGAGTGTCGGCACTGAGAGAATGCTGCACTCTTAGGTGGTTCTGTACTGAGGGAGTGCTGCACTGTAGGGGGGTCAGTATTGAAGGAGTGCTGCACTGTTGGATGGCCATCACTGACGGAGTGCTGCATTAGTGGAGGGTAAGCACTGAGGGAGTGTGGCACTGTTGGAGGGTCAGTACTGAGGGAGTGCTTCACTGTTGGAGAGTCAGCACTCAGGGAGTGCCGCCCTGTCAGAGTGTCTCTACTGATGGAATGCTGCACTGTCAGAGGGTCAGTACTGAAGCAGTGCCACACTGCCGGTGGTTGAGTACTGATGTAATGCTGCATGGTCAAAGATGCAGTACTGAGGGAGCACTGCATTGTCGGAGTGTCAGCACTGAGGGGATGCTGCACTCTTTGTTAGGTCTGTACTGAGGGAGTGCTGCACTCTGGCAGGGTCAGTACTGATGGAGCGCTGCACTGTCAGAGGGTCAGTACTGAGGGAGCACTGCACTGTCGGAGTGTCGGCACTGAGAGAATGCTGCACTCTTAGGTGGTTCTGTACTGAGGGAGTGCTGCACTGTAGGGGGGTCAGTATTGAAGGAGTGCTGCACTGTTGGATGGCCATCACTGACGGAGTGCTGCATTAGTGGAGGGTAAGCACTGAGGGAGTGTGGCACTGTTGGAGGGTCAGTATTGAGGGAGTGCTTCACTGTTGGAGAGTCAGCACTCAGGGAGTGCCGCCCTGTCAGAGTGTCTCTACTGATGGAATGCTGCACTGTCAGAGGGTCAGTACTGAAGGAGTACCACACTGTCGGAGGTTGAGTACTGAGGTAGTGCTACATGGTCGAAGATGCAGTACTGAGGGCGTGCTGCATTGTTGGAGTATCACTACTGAGGTCGTGCTGCACTGATGGAGGGTCAGTACTGAGTAAGTACTGCACTCTTGGAGCATCAGTACTCAGGGAGTGCTGCAAGGTCGAAGGATCAGTACCGAGAGAGTGCTGCAGTGTCAGACGGTCAGTGTTCAGGGAGTTTTGGATTGTTGGAGGCTCAGTACTGAGAGAGGGCTGCATTGTTGTAGATTCAGTACTGAGGGAGAGGTCTGCAATGTCAGAGGGTCAGTACTGAGGGAGTGCTGTATTGTCGGAGAGTCAGTACTGAGGGAGCGCTGCACTGTCCGAGAGTTAGTACTGAGGGAGGGCTGCACTGTGGGACGGCCAGTACTGAGGGAATGCTGCACTGTTGGAGGGTCAGTACTGGGGGCGTGCTGCATTTTCAGAGGGTCAGTACTCAGGGAGCGTTGCGCTGTTGTAGGGTCAGTACTGAAGGAGTGCCACACTGTCAGAGGATCATTACTGAGAAAGTGCTGCACTATCGGAGGGTCAGCACTGAGTGGGGCTGCACTATTGGAGAGTGAGTGCAGATGGAGTGTTGCACTGTCGGGAGGTCAGCATTGAGGAAGTGCTGCACTTTCAGAGGATCAGTACTGAGGGAGTGCTGCACTGTCAGAGGGTAAGTACTGAAGCAGTGCTGCATTGTCCAAGGATTAAAAGTGAAGGAACACTACATGGTTGATGATGTTGTAATTTAGATAAGACGGTAAACGGAGGACCTGTCCATCCTCTCGGATGGGTGTAATAAATCCCACTGCCACTCTTGAAGGAAGAGGTGGTCAATCCTCTCCGGCGTTCTGGTGCCAATATTTCTCCCTCAACCAAAACCCTTAAAAAACAGATCATCTGGTCATTATCACATTACTGTCTGTGGGATCTTACTGTGTGCAAATTGGCTGCTGCCTTTCCTACATGACAGCAGTGTCAGCACTTCATTGGACGGTCAGCTTTTTGGGAGATTGTTGGGACAGGCGCTACTGGAAGGCACTGCAGAGCATTCGGAGCAAGCCGGGACCTTCAAACACGGTCTCAACCCAAAACCTCAAAATCGTCAAAAATATGCCAGGCGGGCCAAAAATCACCAAACCAGCAGAAGCTCACCAAACTATCCCAAAAACAAATTCAACACCCCCAAACAACTCCCCCTCACCCTGAGCAACCTGACATCTTGAAAAGAGAATGAACCACTTAGCATTGTTAGAACGTAAGATCATATGAATTAGTCGGCCACTCTGCCCCTCGAGTCTGCTCCGCCATTCAATAAGACCATGGCTGATCTGATTGTGGCCTCGACTCCACTTTCCTGTCTGTCCCCCATAACCTTTGACCCCCTTGTCTATCAAAAATTTGTCTAACTCAGCCTTGAATATATTCAGTGACCCAGCCTCCACTGCTCTCTGGGGTAGAGAATTCCAAAGAATAACGATCCTTTGAGGAGAAGTTTTTCCTCATCTACATCTTAAATGGGAGACCCGTTATTTTTAAACTGTGCCCCTAGTTCTAGATTGTCCCACATGGGGAAACATCCTTTCAGCATCCACCCTGTCAAGCCCCCTCAGGATCTTATATGTTTCAATAAGATCATCTCTCATTCTTCTAAACTCCAATGGGTAAAGGCCCAACCTGCTCACCCTTTCCTCCCAGGAATTATTCTAGTGAACCTTCTCTGAATGGTTTCTAATGCAATTATTTCACTGCTGGAAGACCAGAACTGTGGTCTCACCACTGTCCAGTGCAGCTAAAGACTTCCCTACTTTTATATCCCGTCTCCCTTGCAATGAAGTTCAACATTCCAGCTGCCTTCCTAATTACTTGCTGTGCTTTTTGTGATTCATGTACCAGGACACCCAGATCCCTCTGTACTGCAGCATTCTGCAGTCTCTCTCCATGTAAATAATATTCTGTCCAAAGGATTCCTCGAAATGCCCACATGCACAAGGAATGAGCAGACCCCATGCTGACAAGAAGCTGCCCTCTCCTCCCCTTAGAGCAGATTCACCCCAAAAATCCAAGAACATACAGAGACACTGAAAATGATGGCGCAGGGAAGAGCGATGCTTTGTGCCTTTATCCTTCTGATTTGATTGTGATTTTGCTGCCTTCCATTCTGATGCAGCCCTCACGGGGTTAATGAGGGATGGCTGTTTTTATCGTGAGGAAAATTTGGGAGACTATAATCAGTTGAAATGATGGGACACATTTCGGTTCCGGGAAGAAAAGCAAAGGCTTTTTTTTAACAGAAGTATATGGAATTTTTTGGGAAGCAGGGGGTGGAGGGGGGGGGGGGTGGGGGGTGGGGGGGGGTGGGGGAGGGGGGGGGTGGTGGAGGGGGGGATGCGTTGGCGATGTCCCATCTCTCATGACGAATCATTGCTCTTTGTTGTGTTGGATGGGTGCCCATTCCAGTCATGTGATGCGGTTGCTACAGCAACTGAGCTCTGACTAATCATTTGCTCGATGACCTTTATTCCCCGGGGGAGGGGGGATTTTGATGAGGGGGGGGTGGTTGGTGGCGGTTGTGGAGGGGTGGGGGGGTGGGTGGGTGTGGGGGTGGTGGTGGGGTGGAGGCGGAGGCTGCCTGAGGCTGGTAGAGATGAAGGGAGGGGTACATACTGTTATTCCCGATGCTTCGATTTAACTCTTTCTGCCCAATCAGAGCTCGATCCGAGAGGTTTAAAACCAGCAGCCAGCCTGTACCCAGGCTGCCAGCTGCAAGCGAGCGGTTTAAACCAGCTGCCTTGTAACAGGCTGTGAACGGGGAAGGGAGCTGAACCCTTCACATCACCGGCTAAAACTGACTGCCAGTTATTTGTGACCCACATCATAGGCAGTGCAAAATGTTCTACAATAAAGTTTTTGCACCGTTATCATTGGGAACAGTAAGATGCCAGAGGTTCAGGGCTACGCTGGTGTCATGCTTCTGTTACTGAGCTGGTAATCGAGCGAATGGCCTTTCAGCCATCAGCACTTTGAGAAAATTCCATTTGTTTTTAAATCTGGAAAAAAGCTGTTAAAAATAATCGGTTTTATCTGATTATATTTCTGTGAAACGGGAGATGTTTGTCTATGATGAAGGCCCATTCGCTCACACTCACAATCATACACATGCTCAGGCACACACACTCACACTCATACTCAGACACACTCACTCATACACTCAAACTCACTTACTGAAATACACACAATCACACACACACACACACACACACACAATCACACACTCACAGACACACACTCAAACACACACTTGCACAGCTGAAATACACATGCAAACGCACACACTCAAACACACTCATTGAAACACACACACACCCACTCACACCTACTCACACACACTCACTCTCAATCACTCAAACACACACTGAAACACACTCATACTCACACATTCACTGAAACACACACTCACACTCAAACACACACTGAAACACACACATTCAAACACATTGAAACACACACACTCACTCACTGTCACACACTCACTCACACACTCAAACTGACTCACTTACATCCACTCACTCATTCACACTCACTCAAGCACACTCACTCACACTGAAACACTCACTGAAACACACACACGCACACACACACTCACACACAGTCAAACGCATTCACTCACACGTTCACACTCACAAGGAGGGGATGCAGTGGGCATGTTGGTAATCCCACTGGACTAGTAATCCAGAGGCCCAGGCTAATGCTCTGGGGACAAGGTCTCAAATCCCACCACAGTAGCTGGTGGAATTTAAATTCAATTAATAAATCTGGAATTAAAAGCTAGTCTCAGTAATGGTGACCACGAAACTGCTGTCGATTGTCATTAAAGGAAATCTGCCGTCCTTACCTGGTCTGGTCTACATGTGACTCCAGACCCACAGCAATGTGGTTGACTTAGAAGTGGCCTCGCTGGCCTCTCAGTTGCATCAAACCGCTACAAAGTCTACAAAAAGCAACAGCCTAACATAATCATACTCAGGGAATCATATCTTAGAGATAATGGGTGGAATGTTCCAATCTGGAGACTAAATCCGGTGGTGAGTGGGAAAGTTCGTGTTATGATGACAGGACAGCTGAATATAAATGACCTTCTGCTGGTCAGCTCATCAATTATGCATACATGAGGAGTTTGGCAAATCCCAGAGCTGGGCAGTCAGGAAGTCGCCCGCCCCACCATTACCTCATGCCATTGAAGGTCCTGGTGCCATATTTAAAGGTCACTTGGACAGCCATTCACTCAGTGCGTGGCCAGGAGCTTCGTGTTACTCTGCCAGAGTCCTTGTGGCTGCAGCTCATTCTGGAGAAGCTGGCAGATGTGGGCAACCACCTCCCAGGACATAGAAAGCATTGCCTTTGACACATCTGTAAGATCTCTGGCGGTGATATACCCATGATCGGGCCAACGCTCACCATTGCAGTGGTTCCTGATCGCCAGTATTTTGACTTTCTAGAGGCCCTGCTGCCTCCTGCTGCTCAGGCCCTTGTCCTTCCTGGCCCTGTGCCAACCAGCGATCGGCCCTCCTTCTCCTCACCTGGGTGAGAGCCACCACCAAGGCAGGGTCGCCTGTAGCCTGCATCATCGACACCTCAGTGGATTTGTGAATGAATTGAAGTAATACATTTAGTGAGCGTATCCTTTACGGTTTCCCTCCATCTCAAAGCCAACAGCCAGTGTTAAGCCCTTCACCTGGCCTCCATCTAGACATGGCAACCCCACCCCACCCTTTCCAGGTAAAGGCATCCTGGGGGACCAGAGATGGATGTTCCACCCACTCATACATGAATGCATATGGAGACATTGCTCTTTAACCAGGGTGATGAGAGCCGTGCGCAAGAAGCCTCATGCGGACAGTTTTCCGTTTGCCTCCACTACTCCGAGAGACCATTGTCTTGGCAGCACAGAAAGACTAACCGCAGGACTCATCAGCCATGGCTATTCACCCAGGAGGATGGAGGTTTGGAATTGCAGCCGTCCACCAGCAGTGTCCCTTGGAGGTAACCACCTCCCTCCCTCCCTCCGTTCAACCCTGCCTCTGACTGCAGCCGATGGCAAATGGCCCAGAATGAACGGCAGCACCTGATCTTGCTGGGATCATGAGGCTATGAGACCCATGAGTCAGGATCAAACTTGCTGCTGTGTGGGCTTCACCATAGAGAGGAGAACACACCTGGGCATGGTACTCATCCAGTTGCCTCATGATTATTCGGGTGCCACTTTAGTTGGCCACATGTGCTAACTCTGAACTCCACCCATCCGAAAAGACCCTCCTCCCACTTCAGGAGATCTCACTGACTGACTAACCGTGTGGTCACGGTCAATTTGGAAAAATGGCACTCGTCACCTTTCAGACTCGCTCCACCACCTTCTACCACTCCCCTGTTGCCCATCGACTTCCCCATCACCATAGACCCACCCAACATCACTATTCCTCTCCCCTCTGTCACCCTTCAACCTTCCCCCTGTTACCCTGGACCCTATCACAATCTACCTCTACATGCCTTTCTTCTCCTCAAAGCTGACAACCATGCCTACCCTCACCCTGCCCCCTCCTGCTATCTAAGCCTTCTATCTTGTCCCCCTCCATAATCCCCCTTCACCTGCTAGATCCTCATCATGGACCTGACACCCTAGCACATCCCACTTCCCCGTCTGACTGTTCCCTCCTATCACCAGTGCCTGAGTTTACCCCCAAGCAGCTGAACTCTGGTGGTGAGGTGAGAGTGACTGCTCTTGGCATCAAGGCTGCATTTGACTGAGTGTGGCATCAAGGAGCCCTGGCAAAACTGGAGTCAATGGGAATCAGGGGAAAACTCTCCACTGGTTGGAATCATACCTAGCACAGAGGAAGATGGTTGTGGTTGTTGGAGGTCAGTCATCTCAGCTCCAGGACATCAGTGCAGGAGTTCCTCAGGGTAGTGTCCTTGGCCCAACCATCTTCAGCTGCTTCATCAATGACCTTCCTTCCATCATAAGGTCAGAAGTGGGGATGTTCACTGATGTTTGCACAATGTTCAGCACCATTCGCGACTCTTCAGATGCAGTCCATGTCCAAATGCAGTAAGACTTGGACAATATCTAGGCTTGGGCTGACAGGTGGCAAGAAACATTCACGCCACACAAGTGTCAGACAATGACCATCTCCAACAAGAGAGAATCTAACCATCTCACCATTACCATTGCTGAATCTCCCACTATCAACATGCTGGGCATTACCATTGACCAGAAACTGAACTGGGCTAGCCATATAAATACTGTGGCTACAAGAACAGGTCAGAGGCTTGGAATCCTGTGGCAAGTAACTCATCTCCTGACTCCCCAAAACCTGTCCACCATCTACAAGACACAAGTCAGGAGTGTGATGGAATACTCCCCACTTTCCTGGATGAGTGCAGCTCCCACAACACTCAAAAAGCTTGCCACCATCCAGGACAAAGCAGCCCGCTTGACTGGCACCCCATCCACCGTTCACATCATTTAACGTTCACTACCCCCACCACCGATGCACAGTGGCAGCAGTGTGTATCATCATCTTTTCTAATCATTCATGGGATGTGGGTGTCACTGGCAAGCCCATCATTTATTGCCCATCCCTAATTGCCTTTGAGAAGGTGGTGGTGAGCTGCCTTCTTGAACCGCTGCAGTCCGTGGTGTAGGTACACCCACAGTGCTGTTAGGGATGGAGTTCCAAGATTTTGACCCAGTGACAGTGAAGGAATGGCAATATATTTCCAAGTCAGGATGGTGAGTGACTTGGAGGGGAATTTCCAGGTGGTGGTGTTCCCATCTATCTGCTGCCCTTGTCCTTCTAGATGGTAGTGGTGCAAGATGCAGAGCAGCAACTCACCAAGGCTCCTTTGACAACACCTTCCAAACATGCAACATCTGCCACTTAGAAGGACAAGGGCCTTAGTCGCATGGGAACACCATCATCCCTAACAGTGCGTCACTCCCTCAGTACTGACCCTCCGACAGTGAATCGGAGGATCAGTACTGACAGTCCAGCAGTGTTGCACACACACAGCACTGACACTCCGACAGTGCAGTGCTCCCTCAGTACTGACCCTCTGACAGCGCAGCACTCCCTTAGGACTGACCCTCTGACAGTGTGGCACTCTCTCAGCACTGACCTTCTGACAGTGCAGCACTCCCTCATTACTGACCCTCTGACAGTGCAGCGCTCCCTCAGTACTGACCCTCTGACAGTGCAGCGCTCCCTCAGTACTGACCCTCTGACAGTGCAGCTCTACCTCAGTACTGACCCTCTGACAGTGCAGCACTCCCTCAGTACTGACCCTCTGACAGTGCAGCTCCCCCTCAGTACTGACCCTCTGACAGTGCAGTGCTCCCTCAGTACTGACCCTCTGACAGTGCAGCGCTCCCTCAGTACTGACCCTCTGAAAGTGCAGCACTCCCTCAGTACTGACCCTCTGACAGTGCAGCTCTCTCTCTCAATTTCTTATTTAAGGGCTTAATTTCCCAACACTGGTCTCCTCAGATTTAAATTCCTGTTGTCAATTCTCCAGGAATGTCCTGCGAGCGACCTAAATTAAAGTTTAACCCAAGTCAAAGGGCATGACACAAGTTTTTTCTTCCTGAACATTTGAGTTGAACAATTAAAAAATGTTGTAAAAGCAGAAAATGCAGTTTCTGTGGTGACAGAAACAGAGTTAACGTTTCAGGCCAATGAATGGCCTGTTAACTCTGTTTCTCTCTCCACAGATGGCACCTGACCTGCTGAGTATTTCCAGCATTTTCTGTTTTTATTTCCGATTTCCAACACCTGTACAATCTTGCTTTTGTGATAAAAAGCTCAAGTTCAGCGAAGAAGCCTGGTTGGCTCAGTGAGGAAGATGGAGACAGGAAGCCAGGGGTTCAGATCTCCAGAAGAACCTCCAACCAGAGTTGGCAACCCAAATTCAAACATACATGCCCGATATTGATTGGTCTATACTGCTGTAATTTTTGAGAAACTGTCATCAAGGCCTAAGTCCCAAAACTATACAAAATGCCAGAGAAGGCAGAAAGGAGATAAATCACGTAAATCAGAATGATCAGATGATGTTAACTTAGAAATTTCATATGCAAAGTGTTTTCTATTCAGTGTCAATTAAACAGAAACATTGAACAAACATCTTTCTCTGTAGTTTGTGACAGTGTAGAGGAAGCTTTACTCTGTATCTAACCCCGTGCTGTACCTGTCTTGGGAGTGTTTGATGGGGACAGTGTAGAGGGAGCTTTACTCTGTATCTAACCCCGTGCTGTACCTGTCCTGGGAGTGTTTGATGGGGACAGTGTGGAGGGAGTTTTACTCTGTATCTAACCCCGTGCTGTACCTGTCCTGGGAGTGTTTGATGGGGACAGTGTGGAGGGAGTTTTACTCTGTATCTAACCCCGTGCTGTATCTGCCCTGTGAGTGTTTGATGGGGACAGTGTAGAGGGAGCTTTATTCTGTATCTAACACCATGCTGTACCTGTCCTGGAAGTGTTTGATGGGGACAGTGTAGAGAGCTTTACTCTGTATCTAACCCTATGCTGCATCTGTCCTGGGAATGTTTGATGGGGACAGTGTAGAGGGAGCTTTACTCTGTATCTAACCCCGTGCTGTACCTGTCCTGGGAGTGTTTGATGGGGACATTGTAGAGGGAGCTTTACTCTGTATCTAACCCCGCACTGTACCTGTTCTGGGAATGTTTGATGGGGACAGTGTAGAGGGAGCTTTACTCTGTATCTAACCCCGTGCTATACCCGTCCTGGCAGTGTTTGATGAAAAAGACTCCAATACTAACACTGACATGTTGATAAGCATAAAATTCATGATAAGTTTGAATAGTTAATGCATCAAAGAACAATAAACCACCTCAGGGCTGTTAAATTCCTCTTTTAGTGAAGAATTCCCGTTTCTAAAAATGGTAATAAGATTAATGATGAGGTGGATTTCTATTGAGTTGTCCAACAAAAACGTTTTATTTGGTTAAGGAGCTTTCATGGAGAATGGTTCTTTTGATGTGACAGCAAATTGTAATTCTGCAGCTTTACCTAAATCATTCCTCTTGTTAAGATCTAAAATAATGCCGCCCTCACTGAATGTGCAAGCACAACAACAGCAGCAACCTACGTATAGTACCTTAACCCAGTAAAACATCTCAAGGTGCTTCACAAGAGTGATCATCAAACACGCTTTGACATTGAGCCCCTCAAGGAGATATTAGGGACACGAGACCAAAAACTTGGTCAAAAATGTTGGTTTTAAGGAGCATCTTGAAGGAGAAAAATGAGTTAGAGTGGCAGAGGTTTAGAGAGGGGATTCCAGGGGCAGAATTTTACGTTCCGCTGGCGAGCAGGGCGTCTGACCCGATCGGGTGTAAAATAATGCGCAATGTCATCGGGCGCTCGAGTGATATCTCAGTCAGTGGGCTCACGCAAGAGTCGGCAGCCCACCCGCTAAAAATTCAGAGGCCTGTTAAGGCCATTAAAGTTTCAGTTAATGTGGATTTTCCGCTGCCCGTCCAACATTCCGGATGGCGGGCGGGCAAATCGGCCAGGCGGCCTTTGCATTTTTGAGGAAACCTCATCCAAGGGCGGGATGAGGTTTCCGTGATTAATTAAAATAAATGTTTGGGCAGCATTTTTATTCTCTACATGTTCTGGCAAGTGAGTCCTATGTGGGGACATTCTTTTTTCAGAATTTCATTTTTGTTTTCAAAATTCTTCAGCTCCCTGAGGCAGCTCTCTGCCTTCATTGTGCTTTCGTTGCTGTTAATCGGCCAGCCAGCGTGAAATCGCCGAGTGGGCAGAGGCCCAACCCCCGGCTGCTCCTGGGACCCTCACACCCCCCCCCCTCCAACGCCCCCCGACGACCCAAAAATCCTGCCCCGTTTCTTGAGGGCCCAGGCAGGTAAAGGCCCGACCAGCCATGCTGGGGGTGGGGGGGTGGGATTAAAACTGGGGTTGCTTAAGAGACCAGAATTAGAAGAGTGCAGGGATCCCAGAGGGTTACAGGGATGGAGGAGATTACAGAGATCGGGAGGGATGGGGTTCAGAGGGAGAAAACAGTAAAACCGGAAAATAACAGTACTGGTCTGAACTGTTTTTTTTTCCTTCTGAGGGTTCAGAGGGATTTGAAAACAAGAATGAGAATTTTAAAGTCGAGTACAGGGCACGATGGGTAACTTTTGGGTGGTTTATGGCCTTGTTTGACCCTCCATAGCAACCAGTTCATTTACAGCAAGAGATTTCCAACCAGCCTGCCCAGCCAATGGGAATGGAGTGTGAGCACCTAACCTTAGTGCACCCATAAACCATTCTATAAAACTGAAGGTCAATGAGTGTCAAACAATGTTTGTTATCAGGAATTTCAAGAAGGCTGCATCGAGGCCTCTCGAGCTCCATGCAGCCGTCAGTGTTATTTTCTCTAAATGAGACAGACAGTTAGAAGAAACTTTAATCCCAAGTGGAGCAGTCCCCCAAAAAACAAGTAAAGACAAGCAGATCTGAGCTCATAGAATCACACAGCAAAGGGCCATGCAGCCCATTGTGTCTGCACATATTAGCTCTTTGAAAGACCTATGCACTTGGTCCCACTGTCCACCTACTTTCCCAAAGCCCTGTAAACTTCTCTTTTTCAAGTATTTATCCAACTCCCTTTGGAAAATTATGATTGAATCTGCTACCACCACCCTTTCAGGCAATGCCTTCCAGATCACAACAACTCACTAAGCAAATAATTTTCTCTTCATCTTTTCACTGGTTCTTTTGCCAATGACCTTTAATGTCCCCCCGCACCCCTCCCCCCCCACCGACCCCCCCACCAGTGGCTAACCTTCCCCCCAGTGAAAACATTTTGTCCATATTTACTTGATCAAAAACACTTCCTGATTTTGAACATCTCGGTTAACCCCACCCTTGACCTTCTCTGCTCTATGGAGAACAATCCCAGCTTCTCCAGTCTCTCCACATTAACTGAAGTCCTTCATCCCTGGAACATTCTAGTAAATCTCCTCCGCACCCTCTCCAAGGCCTTGACATCCTTCTTAAAGTGTGGCTCCTAGAACTGGACACAATCCTCCAGCTGGGACCTAGTGCGTGATTAATAAAGATTTAGCGTAGCTTCCATGCTGAAGGAGTAGAGTAAACACCCAGCTGTGAATGAGGTTGGAGACAATGCAGATAAGATGCGATTATCAAATACTCCGCAGTATCGCAGCAATCCTTTCATGTGCTGCTGCTATCGCAATGATATCTGGGGTTGAGCATGATGTGAGTTTTGTTTGTGTTTCTGGGGAAGAGCGAATATTTCACCATGGTCAGGATTCAATATGTGGATTAAATTCACTGAGAGGGGAGATTACACATGAAGTGGTGAAGGAGACAAATTGTTTTCACTCAGTCTCGGTGCTTGTTTCCACACCTTAGGCCTTTGATTTATTTTAACTGTAGCAATATTTTGAAAAGAGTTTCAAAGTGACTTCTGCACTGAGGAATAGAAGATGCTCAGAGATGGAAACAGAAAGTTCTGGAAGCAGTGAGCGAGTTATGGAACAGTCGAGACATTGAATAGAAACTGAACATGTGGCTTTGTCTGAAGCAGGTGATTGGATTACTGTTTTAAATTCACAGAGGCAGTAGGAATTATTTATAACTCTCTCCTTTCCATTTCTGGAGTGAGACACCTACCGTCAGACACCATGGAGTCTGCTTTTGTGAGTGGGATTCAGGCACATTATTGGTTCACCCTGATTGCAGGGTTAGACAACCCAGGGTTCAGAGTGGCCAATCCTCTAGGATTATGCTCGGGCCTCCAGGGATTAAAGATTAATTTCCATCATGATGCGGGCAAATCCCTGGAGAAAGATCCCAGGAGCATTAGGAAATTATCTGTGTTCTGAAACACTTGCATTAATCAGTTGCAAAAGTTGTGGAGAAGGGTGAGAGTTTGCACAACCGAGAGTGGAAGTTGAAGGCCATGCCATTAATCATCCAGGAATGTGTCCAAGCCTTGCTTAAATTCTGGGAACCTCAACTCAGGAACATTGGCTACACCTGAAAGTGCTGAGGAGGTTTACCAAAATGATGCGGATGAGAATGTGGAGAGACTGGAGAAGATGGGATTGTTAGGAACATAGGAGTGGGAGGGGGCCATTCAGCCCCTCGAGCCTGCTCCACCTCTTCTTCTCCGAGCAGAGAAGGCTAAGAGGAGAATTGAGAGAGGCGTCAAAATGATCGAGGTTTTGATGGAACAAATAAGGATGTGCTGCACTGTCAGATTGTCAGTACTGAGGGAGTGCTGCATTTTTAAAAATTCATTCATGGGATGTGGGCTTCACTGGCTGGGGCAGCATTCATTGCCCATCCCTAGTTGCCCTCGAGAAGGTGCTGGTGAGCTGCCTTCTTGAACCGCTGCAGTCTCTGTGATGTAGGTACACCCACAGTATTGTTAGGGAGGGAGTTCCAGGATTTTGACCTAGCGACAGTGAAGGAACAGCGATATATTTCCAAGTCAGGATGGTGAGTGGCTTGGAGGGGAACTTCCAGATGGTGGTTTTCCCATCTATCTGCTGCCCTTGTCCTTCTAGATGGTATTGGTCATGGGTTTTGAAGGTGCTGTCTATGGAGCCTTGGTGAATTCCTGCAGTGCATCTTGTAGATGGTACACACTGCTGCTACTGTGAGTTGGTGATGGAGCGAATGAATGTTTGTGGATGTGGTGCCAATCAAGCGGGCTGCTTTGTCTTGGATGGTGTCAAGCTTCTTGAGTGTTGTGGGAGCTGCACTCATCCAGGCAAGCGAGGAGTATTCCATCACACTCCTGATTTGTGCCTTGTAGATGGTGGACAGGCTTTGGGGAGTCAGAAGGTGAGTTACTTGCCGCAGGATTCCTAGCCTCTGACCTGCTTTTGTAGCCACAGTATTTTTATGGCTAGTCCAGTTCAGTTTCTGGTCAATGGTAACCCTCAGGATGTTGATAGTGGGAGATTCAGTGATGGTAATGCCATTGAACATCAAGGGGTGATGGTTAGATTCTCTCTTGTTGGAGATGGTCATTGCCTGGCACTTGTGCGGCGTGAATGTTACTTCCACTTGTCAGCCCAAGCCTGGCTATTGTCCAGGTCTTGCTGCATTTGGGCACAGACTGCTTCAGTATCTGAGGAAACGCAAATGGTGCTGAACATTGTGCAATCATCAGCGAACATCCCCACTTCTGATTTTATGAGGGAAGGTAGGTCATTGATGAAGCAGCTGAAGATGGTTGGGCCTAGGGCAGTGCCCTGAGGAACTCCTGCAGTGATGACCTGGAGCTGAGATGATTGACCTCCAACAATCACATCCACCTTCTTTGTCAGAGGGTCAGTACTGAGGGAGCGCTGCACTATTGGAGTGTCAGTACTGAGGGAGTGCCGCACTGTCGGAGGGTCAGTACTGAGGGAGTGCCGCACTGTTGTAGGGTCAATACTGAGGGAGTGCCGCACTGTTGGAAGTGCCATTTTTCAGATTAGATATTAACCCTGTTAATATCTGTTCTTTTTGGGTTTGGTGGGGATGTTGAAAATCCTGTTGCACCTTTGGAAGAAGAGCAGGGTGGAAGACTAGGGGTAATGGGGGTGCAGGGAAGGCAGGTGGAAGGCTGGGCCGGGGGAGGCAGGGTGCTCCCTGTTCTTTAATTATGACTAAAACAGATTACTTGGTTAGTATCACCTTGCTGATCTTGGACTCTTGCTGTGCACAAATTGGCTGCTGAATGTCTTTAGTCACAACAGTGACTTCACTTCAGAAAGTGCCTCATGACCTATGAGATGATCTGGGACATTCTGGGGATGTCATATACAAATTATTTCTTCCTTTAAGTCTGTCAGCAATTCTGAAAAATAAACAGTGCACATTTTTAAAAAAATGCTCAATATATTAAATGTTGAAATGTAAAAGCCTCAGTGCTATAAACGAAACCATCGACTGTTAAGTATTTCATTTGCTCCTATGCTTTTTGCTTATAAGGTGCTGCGCATAAATATTCATTTTGCCTGGCCTGTATTTAGAATCTCACTCACACACACACACACACACACACACATTCTGCAGCCTCCCCTCTAGCTGATAGATTACACATTAACTAAATAAGCACAAAACCCCTATCCATCTGCCACTGTCTGAGGCAAGGACCAGTCAGCAAAGCTCAGCTGCTTGCCTGGATCTGCCCAGACACTCTCCGTGTCGAGATTGCTGCTCTGCTACGGGGGAATCAGGAGACGAGGAAGCTGTCCCCTGACAGGCGATAGGGCTGGATTGAAGCTGTTAACCCATTCTCAGCTCAACTTCACACAGCTCAAGACCCACAAACAGAGATTCCTGCTCTCCAGGCTATGAATAGCCTGATGGGGATGGAGCTTGATATGGTGGAGCTGGGTGGGACAAACAGAGTAACACGAGATGGAAGACTTACATTTCTACAGCACCATTCACCACCTCAGGATGGCCCAATGCTTGTTACAGCCAATGAAGTACTTTTTGAAGTGTAGTCACTGTTGTAATGTAGAAAACACAGCAATCAGTTTACAGACAACAAGATCCCACAAACAGCAATGTGATAATGAGCAGATCATTTGCTTCTGTGATGTTGATTGAGCGATAAATATTCGCCAAGTCACCAGGGAGAACTCTCCTGCTCCTCTGCAAAATAGTGACATGTGATCCTTTACCTCTTCCTGAGAGTGCAGGGGGGTTCTCGGTTTAATGTCTCATCAAAAGACAGCTCCTTTGACAGTGCAGCACTCCTCCAGTACTAGGAACATAGGAATATAGGAGCAGGAGTAGGCCATTTGGCCCATTGAGTCTGTTCTGCCATTCAGTTAAACCATGGCTGATCATCTACCTCAGCGCCACTTTCCCGCACTATCCCCATATCCCTGGATGTCATTAGTCTCCAGAAATCTATTGATTTCAGTCTTGAACATGCTCAATGATTGAACGTCCACAGCCCTTTTTGGTAGAGAATTCCAAAGATTCACCACTGTCAGTCTTAAATGGCCTGTCCCTTATTCTGAGACTGTGTCCCCTGGTTCTAGACTCAACATCTTATCCACATCTACCATGTCACACCCTGTAAGAATTTTGTAAATTTCAATGAGATCACCTTTCATTCTTCTAAACTCTAGAGAATACAGGCCCTGTTTCCTCACTCTCTCCTCACAAAACAATCCCGCCATCCTAGGGATTAATCTGATGAACCTCCAGTGCACTCCCTCTATGGCAAGTATATCCTTCCTTAGATAAGAAGACCAAAACTGTACACAGTACTCTAGGTGTGGTCTCACCAAGGCTCTATACAATTGCAGCAAGACATCTTTACTCCTGTACTCAAAACCCCTAGTGATAAAGGCCAACATACCATTTGCCTTCCTTATTACTTGCTGTATCTGCATGCTAGCTTTTAGTGACTCATGAACAAGAACACCCAGGTCTCTTTGCACATCAACACTTCCCAACCTCTTATCATTTAAGGAATACTCTGCCATTCTGCTTTTTCTACCAAAGTGAATAACTTCATACTTATTCACATTATATTCCATCTGCCGTGTTCTAGCCCATTCACTCGTCTATCCAAGTAGTCTTAAAGTCTCCTTGCATCCTCCTCATAACTTACATTCCCACCCAGTTTGGTGTCATTAGCAAATTTGGAAATGTTACAATTGATGCCCACATCAAAATAGCTGTGGACCCAGCACTGATCCTTGCGGTACCCAACTAGTAACAACCTGCCATCCTGAGAATGATCTGTTTATTCCTACTCTCTGCTTTCTGTCTATTAGCCAATTCTCAATCAATACTAGTATATTTCTCCCAATCCCATGTGCTCTAATTTTGTTTACTAACCTCTTGGGTGGGACCTTATCGAAAACCTCTGAAAATCCAAATACACCACATCCACTGGTTCTCCTTTATCAATGTTACACGTAACATCCTCAAAAACCTCCAACAAGTTTGTCAAACATGATTTCCCTTTCATAAATCCATGTTGGCTCTGCCTAATTTTACCATTCTTTTCTAAATGTCCAGTTATCACATTCTTTATAATAGATTCTAACATTGTCCCTACTACTGACGTCAAACTAAAAGGCCTGTAGTTCTCCATTCTCCCTCTTCCTCCCTTCTTAAACAGTGGGGTTACATTTGCTTCTTTCCAGTCTGCAGGAACCTTTCCAAAATCTATAGAATTTTGAAAGATAACCACCAATACATCCACTATCTCTCTAGCCACTTCCTTCAACCCTCTGGGATGAAGCTCATCTGGTCCAGGGGATTTATCAAGCTTCAACCCAGTTAACTTTTCAAGTACTACCTCTTTACTAATGCTCATTTCTTTTAGTTCCTCAGTTTCACAAATCCCTTGGTCGCCTAGTATTTCTGGGAGATTTTCTGTATTTTCTTCTGTGAAGATAGACACAAAGAAATTGTTTAGTTCCTTTGCCATTTCCCTGTTCTCCACTATAAATTCTCCTGTCCCCACCTGTAATGGGCCCACATTTGTCCTAGCTAATGTTTTTCTTTTCACATACCTAAAGAAGCTTTTAAGTCTGTATTTTTGTTCATCGTTAGTTTGCATTCATTTTCTCTTCCCTCTTTATCAGTTTCTTGGTCCTCCTTTGTTGGATTCTAAATTGCTCCAGTCCTTGGATTATCACTTTTTCTGGCATCCACATCACTTTCTTTGATCTAATGCAATCTTTAACTTCGTTCGTTAACCATGGTTGATTTACCTTTCCTTTTGGGTGTTTGTGCCTTAGAGGAATATATATCCGTGGTAGACCGTGTGGTATTTCTTTAAATATTAGCCATTGCCTGTCTACTGTCAAATATTTTAGTGCATTTTCCCAATTCACTGTAGCCAACTTGCCCCTCATACCTTCATAATTTCCTTTCTTCAAAATTAAGACCCTAGTTTCAGAATGAACTGTATCACATTCAAACTTAATACAAAATTTTATCATACTATGGTCACTATTTCTCAAAGGCTCCTTTACAGCAAGGTTATTAATTAGCCCTTTCTCACTACACAACACTAAATCCAAAATAGCCTGATCTCTGATCTCAATGTACTGCTCCAGAAACCCATCTTGTACACAGTCCAGGAATTCCTCTTCCACAGCATTAGTGCTGATTTGTTAACCCAGTATATGTGTAAATTAAAGTCGCCCATTGTTACTGCATCATCCACGTTACTGCACTGGGTATTAACCAGGCTTCAATGTCACTGGATTAGGGGGTTGGGACGGGGTGGGGGGGGGGGGTTCTTTAGGTATGTGAAAAGAAAAACATTAGCTAGGACAAATGTGGGCCCATTACAGGTGGGGACAGGAGAATTTATAGTGGAGAACAGGGAAATGGCAAAGGAACTAAACAATTTCTTTGTGTCTATCTTTCTGTTCCTGATCATGGTGTTGTGTTTCCTGGCTGTCATTCCTTCCCTAGTTGAATAGCTATTAACTGTCAATGCTCAGACATGGATAAAAACAACTTGTGTGAGGTAAAGGAAGGAGCGGGGGATGGGGTGGGTGTGGGTGGGGGGGAGGGGTGCGGGAGCATCCATGCAGCTGGGGGTGGGGTCATGCAGCAGAACCCCAGCAAAGAGTTAACACCTTGAGAAGAGTTGAGAAAATTGGCAACATAAATTCTCAGAGAAATGAAAATCTAACAAGTAGAACTCAACTCATCGCCGAATATACGATGGGTCGATTGGGGGTAGCAGAGAAAGTGAATGATGCCTGAGAAGGTTAAGCTGAGATTTAATCGTGGCATTCAAAATTATGAGGGGTTTTGATAGAGTAAATAAGGAGAAACTGTTTCCAGTGGCAGGAGGGTCGGCAACCAGAGGGACACAGATTGAAGAGAATTGGTAAAAGAACCAGAGAGGGAGATGAGGAGAAGGTTTTTTTACACAGCGCGTTGTTGTGATCTGGAAGGTGCTGCCTGAAAGGCCGGTGGAAGCAGATTCAATAGGAACTTTCTAAAAGGAGAATTGGATAAATACTGGAAAAGGAAAAATCTACAGGGATATGGGGAAAGGAGTAGGGGGTAAGAGGACTAATTGGATAGATCTAAGAGCTGGCACAGGCACGATGGGTTGAATATGTCTTCCTGTGCTTTAAGACTATGAGTTAAAAACAAGAAGCAAAGAAGAAAACAAATATCTGTTGTTTTATAGCAGCTGCATTTGATATATAGCCATTTTCCAATTTACAACAATGTTGGAGTCAACATAAAGATTGTCAGCTTGTTGTAATTTAAACAGAATCGCTCTTGGGCTTAGAAGCCTGAGACCACAACAAAAGGAGAGACGAGAGTCTAAAGAAGGCACAGGAAGCACTCAACAGAACGATCAAACAGGCAAGAAGAACATTTGCAGATCCTTCGGATTCTCTAAACCTCAATCAAGGGATTGTAATTGCACAATGGGAAGCATATGAGGTCCCATCAAACCCAACAGTCTGAACTCCACCAGAGGCCCCAGAGCAGATCCAAAGATTCACACCTGTTTACAGCTTAGAGTATTGCAGAATGAGGAATACATACTTCTCCTGGAACTTGCCAGCTCCTCTTGCGCTTCAGTTGGCACACAGGACCTCCTCAAATGGTACTCGGCACATCAATAGTGGGCCTGGCTCTTTGAGTCCCAGATCCAAATGATACACTCTTTTGTATGCTGCCTCCATAGACACTGTAGACGGGAAGTTTATAGGAACATAGGAACATGCAACTTAGGAGCAGAAGTGGGCCGTTTGGCCCTTCGAGCCTGCTCCACCATCCAGTAGGATCACGGCTGATCTCGATGTGGCTTCAACTCTACTTTCCTATCTGCCCCCATAACCCTCGACTCCTTTATCTATCAAAAATCTGTCTAAATCACATATGACTAAATTCAATGATCCAGCCCCCACTGCTCTCTGGGGAAGAGAAATCCACAGATTAACAACCCACTAAGAGAAGAAATTTCTCGTCTCCATCTTAATGGGAGACCCCTTATTTTTAAACTGTGCCCCTAGTTCTAGATTCTCCCACAAGGAGAAACATCCTCTCAGCATCCACCCTGTGAAGCCCCCTCAGGATGTTATGTTTCAATAAGATCACCTCTCACTCTTTTAAACTCCAATGGGTGTCGGCCCAACCTGTTCAACCTTTCTTCATAGGATAAGCCCTTCTTCCCAGGGTTGAGAAGAGAGAACCTTCCCTCAACTGCTTCTAATGCAATTATATATTTTCAAATACAGAGACTAAAACTGTACACAGTATTCCAGCTGTGGTCTCACCAAAGCCCTGTACAGCTGCAGTAAAATTTCCCTATTTTTATATTCCATTCCTCTTGTAATAAGCACCAACATTCCATTTGCCTTCCAAATCACTTGCTGTACCTCCATACTAACTGTTTGTGATTCATGTACCAGGACACCCAGATCCTTCTGTACCTCAGAGTTCTATAATCTCTCTCCATTTAAATAATATGCTGCTTTCTATTCTTCCTGCCAAAATGAACAAGCTCACATTTGCCCACTCACTTAACCTATCTATGTCACTTTGCAGACTCTCTACCTCCTCTTGACAACTTTCTTTCCTACCTATTTTGGTGTCATTAACAAATTTAGCTACCATACATTCGGTCCCTTCTTCCAAATCATTGATGTAGATTGTAAATAGTTGAGGCCCAACACTGATTCCTGTGGCACTCCACTAGTTATAGCTTGCCAATCCAAAAAAGACCCACTTATGCCTACTCTTTGCTTCCTGTTAGCTAACCAACCCCCTATCCATGTTAATACATTACCCCCAACACCATGTGCTCTTTTCTTGCATAGTAATCTTTGATGTGGCACCTTATCAAATGCCTTTTGGAAATCCAAGTACACCACATCCACAGGTTCCCCTTTATCCACCTTGCTTATTGCTTCTTCAAAAGCTCTAATAAATTAGTTAAACACAATTTCCGATTCTGCCTGACCACTTTATGATTTTCTAAGTATCCTGCTATAATCTCCTTAATAATGGATTCTAGCAATTTCCCCACGACAGACGTTAGGCTAACTAGCCTGTAGTTTCCTGCTTTCTGTCTCCCTCTTTCCCTGAATAAAGGTGTTACATTTGCTATTTTCAAATCCACTGGGGACCCTTCCAGAATCTGCGGCCTCTTCTTTTACGACCCTAGAATGCAGGCCATCTGATCCTGGAACTAGTCAGCCTTTAGGTCTAATAGTTTTCCCTGCACCTTTTCCCTGGTGATGGTGATTGTTTTAATTTCCTCCCTCCCGTTCACCTTTTGATTTTCAAGTGTCTTTGGGAAGTTTTCTAAGTCTTCTACACTGAAGGCAGACACAAATTACCTGTTCAATGCCTCTGTCATCTCCTTGTTTTCCATTACCAATTCCCCAGACTCTCTCCCTAGAGAACAACACTAGCTTTGCTTACTCTTTTCCTATTTAAATACTTGCAGAAACTCTTACTATCTGATTTTATATTACTAGGCAGCCTTCGCCCATACTCTACTTTCTCCCTCTTTAAGTTTTTTAGTCATTCTTTGCTGGTTCTTAAAATCTGCCCAACCCTCTGACCTACCACGAATCTTTGCCAATTTGTACAGTGTTTCTTTCAATTTGATACAATCTTTAACTTCCTTATTCAGCCACGGATGATGCATCCTTCTCAAAGATTCTTTCTTTCTCACTGGAATAAATTTTTGCTGAAAGCTATTAAATATCTCCTTAAAAGTCGACCACTGCATCTCCGCTCTCCTGCCTTTTAGCCTAGTTTCCCAATTCACTTTAGCTGGATCCTTTATTCAGATTTAAAACACTAGTCTTAGACCCACAATTCACATCCATGCTTCAAACTGAACATGAAATTCTATCATGTTATGATTGCTGTCAGCTAAAGGCTCCTTTACCATGAAGTTATTGATTAATACTATCTCATTACCAGGTCTAGAATAGCCCACTCCCTGGTTGGCTCTAGAAGTTACTGCTCCAAGAAATTCTCTTGAAAACCCTCTATGAAACACTTTCCAGGCTACCTTTGCCAATCTGACTCATCCGATCTACATATAGATTAAAGTCACCCATGATGATTGTGATATCTTTCTTACATGTCCCATTTATTTCTTCCTGTACTCTCTGTTCCATTGTGTAACCACTGTTAAGGAGCGTATAACCTACTGTCACAAGTTACCTCTTACCTTTCCAATTCCTTATCTCTATCCAAACTGATTCTACATCTTGCTCATTTGAGCTGAGGTCATCTCTCACTACTGTACTAATGACATCCTTAATTAACAGAGCTACCCCACCACCTTTTCCTAGCTTCCTATCTTTCCAAAATGTCAAATGCCCTTCGATATTCAGGTACCAGCCTTGGTCACCCTGCAGCCATGACTCTGTGATGACTATCAGGTCATACATATTTATTTATATTTGTGCTAAAAATTCATCCATTTTGTTATGAATGCTGTGTGCATTCAGCTACAGAGATTTTAGCTGTGTCTTTTTACCATTTTTGCACTCTCTGGCCTTATCTGCTGGTGCACTCTTAAGTTTGTACTCTCTGTCCCTTCCTGCCACACTCTGGTTATCTTTATCCTAATCATTACCCTGCTCTATTACCTCATTGTCACCCTTTGATTTACTGCATCTCTTCTCACATGACCCCCTCCCCCCAGTATTTAGTTTAAAGCCCTCTCTAATGCCCTTGTTATACAACTCGTCAGAACACTGGTCCCAGCACGCTTCAGATGAAGCCTGTCCAACAGTACAGTTCCCACTTACTGCCAGTGCCCCATGAATCGAAACCCACTTCTCCCACATCAGTCTTTGAGCCACGCATTCATCTTTCTAATCTTATCTTCCCTGCATCAATTTGCTCATGGCTCAGATGGTAATCCAGGGATTATTGCCTTTGATGTTCTGCTTTTTAACTTAGCCCCTAACTGCCCATACTCCCTAAGCAGAACCTCTTTCCTAGTCCTATCTATGTCAGTGGTACCAAAATGGACCACGACAACTGGATCCTCCCACTCCCACTGCGAGTTCCTTTCCAGCCCAGAGTAGATATTCTGAACCTGGCCACCGGGCAGGCAACACAACCGTCTGGACTCTCACTTTTGACTGCAGAGAACTGTGTCTATCCCCCTGACTATAGTGCCCCCTACTACCACTACATTCCTATTAACACCCCCCACTTGGATTGCTTCCTGTGCTATGGTGCCATGGTCAGTTTACTCACCCACCCTGCAGCCACTGTTCTTGCCCTCACTTAGTGCAAGAACCTCAAACCCATTGGACAATTGCAAGGGCTGAGGCTCCTCCACTTCTATCTTCTCTATCTCCTTGCCTGCCTCGCTCGCAGCCACAATTTCTTGCCCCTGGCCACTCCCCAAATCAGAAGACCCTATTCTAAGGGGTGTGACTGCCTCCTGGAACATAGTGTCCAGGTAACTTTCCCCCTCTCTGATGCATCATAGTGTCTGCAGCTTAGCCTCCAGCTCCATGAATCTGAGCCGAAGTTCTTCCACTCTGAGCTGAAATTCCTCAAGCTGCTGACACTTCCTGCAGTCCTGGATCACACTGGCATCCAGGAAAACCCACATTTTCAAGTCGCACCACCTCACCTGCCCTGCCATCTTCATTATGTTTTAATTAATTTATTATTATTTTCTTAATTAATTCATAATTAATACACACTGCTACCCCCAATGAGCTTCATTACTGCCAGTAAACCTTACTACTACTAATAAAACCTTACAAATATTGCTGTTACCCAAGCTTTGAAAGATAAATGAGCAAAACACTCACCAACCAATCACTTAACTGCTTCCCTCTTCCGTTACTGCACTGCATTTCCCTTATTCACCAAATTCCAGTGTTCACACTCTGTGACTAACTGCACTCAGTGATGAGCTGCTGTCTTCAGTTCCTGCTGACTATGTGTCCCATAGGAATAGGAAGAGGCCATTGAGCCCCTTGAGCCTGTTACGTCATTCAATGAAATCATTATTGATCTGTGACCCAATTCCATATACCTGCCTTTGCCCTATATCCCTCAATACCTTTAGTTAACAAAAACCTATCGATCTCTTACTTAAAATTAACAATTAATTGAGCATCAATTGCCATTAGGAGAAGAGAGTTCCAAACTTCTACTGCCCTTTGTGTGCGGAAGTGTTTCCTAATTTCACTCCTGAAAGGACTAGTTTTTATTTTTAGACTCTGCCCCCTAGTCCTAGGCTCCCAACCAGTGGAAATAGTTTCTCTCTATCAGTAACCTTTAAGATCTTGGAAGCTTTGATCAATGCACTCCTTAACTTTCTAAATTCCAGAGAATATAAACCTTGTTTGTGCAACCTCTCCTTGTAACTTAACCCTTATGGTCCAGGTTTAAATCTGGTAAATCTATGCTGCACTATGGTGGCCAAATAATGCAGGGTCTTCGCCAGGCCCTTGTATAACTGCACCATGACTTTGTCTGCCTTGTATTCTTGTCCTCTGGATAGAGAGGTCAACATTCCAGTCATCGTTTTGATTAATTCTGTACTTGTTCATGTCATTTGAATGATCTGTCTACCTGGACTGCACCGCCTCCCCCCCCGCCCCCCCCCACCCACCGCCCAAATCCCCCACCCCCCACCTCACTTTATAGACCTCCACTGTTGATTTTCACCATTCAGAACCGTTCTATCCTTTTTACGTCAAAACTGGATGACCTCACATTTGCCAGCATGAAATCCAGTTGCCACAATTTTGCCCATTCACTTAATCTGTCAATATCTCTTTGTAATTTTATGCTTCCATCTACACTGCACCCAATAACACCTTGTGTCATTGGTAAATATGGATATGTGGCTTTCTACCTCATCATCTAAGTTGTAAATAAATAGTGAATTGTTGAAGCTCCAACAGGACACTACTAGTTACATCCTGCCAATTAGATTACCTCTCCATTGTCCCTAGTCTGTATCCTGTTGCTCAGCCAATTTCCTAACTAGATCAATAACTTGCCTTCAATTCCACAAGTTTCAACTTGAGTTAACAATCTCTTATGAGGGATTTCATCAATGTCTTTTGGATGTCCATAAAATTAGCCTCTGTCTGTGAATTTGTTCAAAACACTCCAGGCAGAAAGCTCCCTCAGACCCAGTCTCCAAAGCTGCTGGATGGAAACACAAGTCAGTAACAATGCTCGTGATGATTCCGATAGAAATTGTAATCTCGGGACACCTGGTGAGGCTGCTCCTTGTTTACATTTCACGTCTTCCATTTTTTCTGGGAATGTGAGCATCACTGACAGGGCCACTAATGATTGCCCATGCCTGGTATCTCAATAACCAAAGAAGACAATGGTAGAACCTCACCTAATGTTGTGTTACAACTCAGTGTCTCAAGCGGCCACTTCAGAGGGCAGTTAAGAGTCAGTCATCTGGTCACAATGGGCTGAGACAGGGTAAGGATGGCAGGTTTCCTTCCCTAAAGGACAAGTTGGGTTTTTACAACAATCCGACAGTCTCATTGTCACTTTTACTGATACAATCACTTTATTTTTGGTTGTTTCAAAACAAAATCAAATTCTCAAACTGTCAGTGATGTGATATGAATCCATGGATTACTGGAACAGAACCACTAGATACCTCAATGTTGCCAGAGTCCATACAATGGTACCAATCAGGAGAGGGTATTTCAGTCTGCCAGTTTGGCTCAGTCGGAGGTGGTTCTGTCTCCCTGAGAGAAGGTTACAGGGCCAGGATGTGAGCACATAATCCAGGCTGATACTTCGAGTGCAATACTGAGGGAACACTGCACTGTCAGAGGCTCAGTACTGAGGGGGTGCTGCACTGTTGGAGGGTCAGTATTGAGGGAGTGCTGCACTGTCAGAGGGTCAGTACTGAGGGAGTGCTGCACTGTCAGAGGGTCAGTACTGAGGGAGTGCAGCTTTGTTGGAGGGTTAGTATTGAGGGAGCGCTGCACTGTCGGAAAGTCAGTGCTGAGGGAGTGCCGCACTGTCGGAGGGTCAGTATTGAGGGAGCGCTGCACTGTCAGAGGGTCAGTACTGAAGGAGTGCTGCACTGTCAGAGGGCCAGTACTGAGGGAGTGCTGCATTGTCAGAAGGTCTGTACTGAGCAAGCGCTGCACTGTCAGAGGGTCAGTACTGAGGGAGTGTTGCACTGTCAGCGGGTCAGTACTGAGGGAGTGCTGCACTGTCAGAGCATCAGTCCTAAGGATGCGCTGCACTGTCAGAGGTGCCATGCCTCAGATTAGATATTGAAGTGAGGAACCCATGCCTCTTATAATGAACTTTATTATCCCTTTAAACTGTGAGATGAAGGGCAAAGACACTTTTAGTTTATGGGATCTGCCTGTGCGCGAAATGACACCCCTGTTTCACCTGCATAACCAAAGTGACTGCAATTCATCATGTGTGTCTGAGAGATGTGACAATTGGCGCAACATGTTTTTATCTGCTCTCCTTTGGTTGAAACAAAAGTTTTGAGAAAGGGAATGTGTTTCTGGAATCACCGTAATATTCAAACTCTTCCTGCAGCCACTGTTCGTGGTTAGTAGAGTTTGTCCTGGAAAAGTGTTACGTTCTCATTTCGATTATAGCTGTGTAGCTCATTATCCTTCAGGACGGGGCAATGGCTGATGCATTTTAATTAAGTTAAACGACTCGGGGGCCAGAAATAACCATTTGGATGTCGCTGTGTGAGGGCCTTCTGCTGCAGGAGAGGGTGAACAGTCACAACATAGGGCTGACAACAGGGTGAACAGTTTCCTTTTCTGCTAATTAACTGGCATCAGCCAAGCCACCTTCTTACAAGCATAAATTTAGTAAATCAGGACCCAAAGGTTAAGAGTGTGCCATATGGGAGGAGACGGTGATGTTGTGGTAATGTCACTGGGCTTGTAATCCAAACACCCAGTCTAATGCCCTGGGTGGGCATGGGTTCAAATCCTAGTACAGCAGCAGGTGGAATTTAAATTCAATTAATAAAAAAATTCAATTAATTAATAAAAAGCCTAGAATTGAAAACTGCTTTCAGTAACCATGAGAATATCATTGATTGTTGTAAAAACCCATCTGGTTCACTAATGTACTTTTGGGAAGGAAATCTGCCATCCTTACCCGGTCTGGCCTACATGTGACTCCAGACCCACAGCGATGTGGTTGACTCTAACTGCCCTCTGAAATGGCCCAGCAAGCCACTCACTTCAAGGGCAATTAGGGATGGGCAACAAAAACTGGCCTTGCCAGTGAGGCCTGTGGGTCCCATGAATGGATAAAAATAATGTTCTGGAACAGTCTGAAAAGTGGATGGGGGAAAAGGTTTGCACCACTTTCAGACAATCCAAAGTTTCGCCCTGCACGTCCCCCATCTTCACTCTGTCTTCAGTTTTCAGTGAGGAATGTGGTTCCTGGTGCGGTCCTGAGGCCCCACTGGTCAAGACGGGCCCTGGTACAGCCTCACTCCCTGCTTGGATAAGCTCATCTGAGCGGGTCAGAGGTGACACTAGGGGCGTCACAATTCACAAGGGGAAAATCAGCCAAGCTTCCCGCTTCTGATCAGATCCAGTAATCCTCAATGAACTGTCTAGGGGGTTCATAACTGCTGTGCTACCCTTCATGGAGCTATATCTTGTTGAATCACTGGGCTGCGGCACAGATCCACCAGATTGATACTGGGGCTAAAGGGGTTAAATTACAAGGACAGGTTGCACAGTCTGGGTTTGTATTCCCTTGAGGACAGAAGGTTAAGGGGCGATCATGTCTAAAGGAGTCTACAATAAGCTCGATGACAGAAACTTTCCTCTGGTAGTTGGGGAGTCCAGAACAAAGGGGCAAAACCTTAAAATTCGAGCCAGGCCATTCAGGGATGATGTCAGGAAGCAACTCCTCACACACAAGGGGAGAGGCTCAGAGTCAGTTGTAGCTTTCAACTTTCCAAGACTGAAATGCATTGTTTTTGTTGGGCAAGGGGATTGACGAATATGGAGCAAAGGCAAGTACACGGAGTTAAGATACAGATCAGCCGCTATGATTTAATTGAATGGAGGAACTGGCTTGGTGGACGGCCTCTTCCTGTGTGTAACGTTTAACTGTCTTCTGGAGAGAATGGAAGAAAATTGGAGGGGGAGAGTGTCCTTTCAAGGAGGACGCTAGTAGGAGGACCCCATTAGTAACAGTAACGGTAGTGCAGAGGATATAGAGAAGGAGGAACTTAGAACAATCACCAGAACTAGAGAAAAAGTACTGAGCAAACTATTGGGATTAAAGGGTGACAAGTCCCCAGGACCTGATGGCCTACATCCCAGGGTCTTAAAGGAAGTGGCAATGGAGATGGTGGATGCACTGGCTGTAATGTTCCAAAATTCCCTGGATTCTGGAAAGGTTCCAGTGAATTGGAAAAACGCTAATATAATGTCTTTATTCAAAAAGGGGGGAGGCAGAAAGTAGGAAACTATAGACCAGTTAGTTTAACCTTTATTGTTGGGAAATTGTTGGAATCCATTATTAAGGAAGTAGTAATGGGGCATTTGGAAAGTCAAAATGCAATCCATCAGAGTCAGCATGGTTTTATGAAGAGTAAATTGTGTTTGACTAATTTGCTAGAGTTCTTTGAAGATGTGATAAGCAAAATAGATAATGGGGACCCTGTAGATGTAGTATATCTGGACTTCCAGAAGGCCTTTGATAAGGTGCCACACAAAAGATTAATACACAAGATAAGATCACACGGAGTTAGGGGTAATATATTAGCTTGGATAGAGGATTGGCTAACCAACAGAAAGCAGAGAGTCGGGATAAATGGGTCTTTTTCTGGATGACAAACTGTAACTAGTGGGGTGCCACAGGGTTCGGTCCTTGGGCCTGAACTATTTACAATGTATATTAATGACTTGGATTCAGGGATAGAAGGTACTAAAACTAAATTTGAAGATGGCACCAAAATAGGTGGGAAAGTAAGTTGCAATGAAGAAATAAGAAATTTACAAATGGATATGGACAGGTTAGGTGAATGGGCCAAAATTTGGCAGTTGGAGTTTAAGGTGGATAAGTGTGAGGTTATCCATTTTGGTCAGAAAAATAAAAAAGCATCTTATTATTTAAATGAAGAGAAACTTCAGAATGCTTCAGTGCAGAGGGATCTGGGTGGCCTCGTGCATGAATCTCTGAAAGCTAGAATGCTGATACAGCAGGTAATAAGGAAGGCAAATGGAATTTTGGCATTTATTGCTAAAAGAATAAAGTATAAAAATAGGGAAATGTTGTTGCAACTGTACAAGGCATGGGTGAGACCGCACCTGAAGTACTGTGCACACTTTGGGTCCCCTTACTTGAGGAAGGATGTAGTTGCACTGGAGATGGTTCAGAGGAGGTTCACTAGATTGATTCCAGAGATGTGGGGCTTGTCTTATGAGGAGAGATTAAGCGCTTTAGGCCTATACTCGCTTTAGAAAGATGAGAGGAGATCTAATTCAGGTATATAAGATGCTAAAGGGGACAGACAAAGTAGACGTGGAGTGGATATTTCCCCTTCTGGGGCACTCTAGATCGAGAGGCCATAGTTTTAGGCTAAGGGGTGATAGATTTAAATCAGAGATGAGGAGGAATTACTTTTCTCAAAGGGTCATGAATCTGTGGAATTCACTACCTCAGAGTGCAGTGTATGCCGGGACGCTAAATAAATTTAAGGAGGAGATAGACAGGTTTTAAATTAGTAATAGGTTGAAAGGTGATGGAGAGAGGGTGGGAAATTGGAGTTGAGGCCGAAATTAGATCAGCATGATTGTATTGAATGGCAGGGGAGGCTCGAGGGGCTGAATTGCCTACTCCTGCTCCTAGTTCTTATGTTCAATCTGTAATCAGGACAATGTCAAAGACCAGAAACAGCAGAAAAATAATGAGTTTGGAAAGCTTGACATGAAGGCAAATTTAAATTTCTCAAAAATATACACACTCACAATTATACACACTCATAAATATTCACACTCACAAACATTCACACTTTTTCACACACAAACATTCACATTCACAAACATTCACACTCATAATTATACACACTCACATTCACATTCACAAACATTCACACTCCTTCACACTCACAAATATTTACACTCACTTTCAGACTCACAAACATTCAGACTCACAAACATTCACACTCACTTTCACACTCACAAGCATTCACACTCACTTTCACTCACATTCACAGTCATGAATATTCACACTCACAAACATTTACACTCACATTCATGCTCACAAACATTCACACTCACAAATATTCACACTCACTATCTCACACACTTTCACACTCACAAACATTTACAGTCATGAATATTAACACACAAATATTTACACCCACAAACATTCACTCTTTCACACTCACAAATATTCACACTCACAAATATTCACACACACACATTCCCACTCACAAATATTCACACTCCCAAATATTCACACTCCTTCACACTCACAAAGGTTCACACTCACACACATTCCCACTCACAAACATTCACACTCCCAAACATTCACACTCCCAAATATTCACACTCTTTCACACTCACAGATATTCACACTCACAAATATTCATACTCACACACATTCACACTCACAAATATTCACACTCACAAATATTCATGCTCGTTCACACTCACAAATACTCACACTCACAAATATTCACACTCACAAACATTCACACTCACTTTCACACTCAGACATTCACAGTCACAAGCATTCACACTCACTTTCAGACTCACATTCACACTCACAAACATTCACACTCACTTTCACACACAAGCATTCACACACACTTTCACTCACATTCACAGTCATGAATATTCACACTCACAAACATTTACACTCACATTCACACTCACAAACATTCACACTCACTTTCAGACTCACAAACCTTCACACTCACAAACATTCACATTCACAAACATTCATGTTTACAAACACCCACACTCACAAATATTCACACTTACTTTCTCAAACACTTTCGCACTCACAAACATTTCAGTCATGAATATTAACACTCACAAATATTCACAAACACAAACATTCACACTCTTTCACACTCACAAATATTCACACTCACACATTCATACTCACAAACATTCACACACAAATATTCACACTCACAAATATTCATACTTTCATACTCACAAATATTCACACACACACATTCACACTCACAAACATTCACACTCACAAATATTCACCCGTTCACACACAAATTTTCACACTCACAAATATTCACACTTTCACACATTCACACTCACAAACATTCACACTCACAAATATTCACACTCACAAATATTCACCCTTTCACATACAAATATTCACACTCATAAACATTCACACTCACACACATTCACACTCTTTCACACTCACAAATATTCACACTCACACATTCACTCACAAATATTCACCCTTTCACACACAAATATTCACACTCATAAATATTCACACTCACACACATTCACACTCACAAACATTCACACTCACAAATATTCACACTCATACACATTCACACTCACAAACATTCACACTCACAAATATTTACACTCACAAACATTCACATTCACTTTCACACTCACTTTCACACTCAGACATTCACAGTCACAACCATTCACACTCACTTTTACACCCACTTTCACACTTACAAACATTCACACTCACAAACATTCACACTCACAAATATTCACACTCACAAATATTCACACATAAATATTCACAATCAAATATTCACTCACAAACATTCATGCTTATTTTCACACTCACTTTTACAGACATTCACACTCACAAAGATTCACACTCACGTTCACGCTCACAAACATTCACACTCACAAATATTCACACTCTTTCACACTCACAAACATTCACACTTACTTTTACACACAAACATTCACACTCACTTTCACACACAAACATTCACACATAAACATTCACACTCACTTTCACACTCAAACATTTACACTCACAAACATTCACACTCACTTTCGCACTTTCAAACATTCACACACACACCCCAGGCACTCACAGATTAGTACCCTCACACACACAAACTCACTCACACAATCACTCTCATACATACACATTCCTAACTCCCCTCCCCACACGTGCGCACTCACTCTCACACGTCATCCAGCAGTGGTTTTGGAGCAGTTATCAGGAGTGGGAACCCTGACTGAGTTTTCTCCCAGCGACTCAGGGTTACACTGAGCTGAGTTAATTCAGCAGTGATCTGGGTTTCAGAATGAACCTTCCTTGCTGTGTGTGGTTGACCCACATTGCACAGCATCCAAACCCTATTGAGAACCCAAGGACATGAACCTCCCCCAACAGCTTGAAGCACCAGTAACAGAAATCCCAGGCATCAGCTTAAACAGGATATTCAAGAGAAAACACAGATTGGGCCTCAAAAGAAAGAGTCCGGATAAATCCCGAGTCTCTGGCACTCGACAAGGGGATGAGGAGGCAATGAAAATAAACAGTTAAAGACTTTCGGACTGTGGTAGGCTAACGTGGGTGTGCTTCCGCATGACATCATCTGCTTTTAATGCATTAAGAAGTCACATGATCTCAGTTTTCAGGCTGAGGGGTAGAGAGAGGAAGCAAGTTCATCCATATCAAACATGGAGCTCACTGCCACAGGGAGTTCACTACCACAGGGAGTTCACTACCACAGGGAGCTCACTATCACAGGGAGTTCACTGCCACAGGGACTTCACTACCACAGGGAGCTCACTATCACAGGGAGTTCACTGCCACAGGGAGTTCACTACCACAGGGAGCTCACTATCACAGGGAGTTCACTGCCACAGAGAGTTCACTGCCACAGGGAGTTCACTACCACAGAGAGCTCACTATCACAGGGAGTTCACTGCCACAGGGAGTTCACTACCACAGGGAGCTCACTACCACAGGGAATTCACTACCACAGGGAGCTCACTATCACAGGGAGTTCACTGCCACAGGGAGTTCACTGCCACAGGGAGCTCACTACCACAGGGAGTTCACTGCCACAGGGAGTTCACTATCACAGGGAGTTCACTGCCACAGGGAGTTCACTGCCACAGGGAGTGCTTGAGGTGAATTGTATAGACACATTAAAGAAGAAGCTGGATAAAAACGTGAGGGAGAAAGGAATAGAAGGGTATGCTGATAGGGTGAGATGTAGGATGGGAGGATGCCTGTGTGGAGTAATCATCAGCATGGCTCAGTTGGGCCGAATGGCCTGTTTCTGTGCTGTAAATTCGATGTAATTGTAGCCTATTCAAACACGATTCCCAGTCTAGCCCCACACTGGGTTGCAGCGCTAGACAGGCAATGGAATTCACATCCCACTGGGTCAAAGGGCAGATAGCATCATGGGTGCTAATTCTGTCACCTTCCTACATCTTTTTTCATTTATTTACAGGATGTTCGCTGGCTGGGCCAGCATTTATTGCCCATCCCTAATTGCCCTTGAGAAATTGCTGGTGAGCTGCCTTCTTGAATCGCCGCAGTCTCTGTTGTGTAGGTACACCCACAGTGCTGTTACGAAGGGAGCTCCAGGATTTTGATTCAGCAACAGTGAAGGAACGGCGATATATTTCCAATTCAGGATGGTGAGTGACTTGGAGGGGAACTTCCAGGCGATGGTGTTCCCATGTGTCTGCCCTTGTCCTTCTAGATGGTAGTGGTCGTGGGTTTGGAAGGTGTCAAAGGAGCCTTGGTGGATTCCTGCAGTGCATCTTGTAGATGGTACACACTGCTGCTACTGTGCATCTGTGGTGGAGGGAGTGAATGTTTGTGGATGGAGTGCCAATCAAGCTGGCTGCTTTGTCCTGGATGGTGTCAAGCTTCTTGAGTGTTGTTGGAGCTACACTCATCCAGGCAAGTGGGGAGTATTCCATCATACTCCTGACTTTAAACCAATGGGTTTGGCAGTGCTGCTGGGATAGTTTAAGTAATAGGAATATAAATTTTAGGCATGTCAGCCGGAATAATGTAGACTCTGAAGCATGGACAGCTCTGGCCATCTTTGTGCTTGGACAAGTTGAGGTGGGAGACACAAGATTCCAACAGTAAAACATCTGTGTCCTGGAGGCCATTAGTGCTTTTAGTTACTGCATGTTTACCCTGTTAGCCAGCAGGTAGCACTTCTAGATGCCAAATAAAGCTGATTGGACAGTGTAGAGGGAGATTTACACTGTATTTAACCCTGTGCTGTACCTGTCCTGGGAGGGTTTGATGGGGACAGTGTTGGGGGCTTCACACTGTATCTAACCCCGTGCTGTACCTGCCCTGGGAGCATTTGGTGGGGACAATGTGGAGGGAGCTTTACTTTATCATTAGTTGTAAGTTCATAAGAAATAGGAGCAGGAGTAGGCCATTCAGCCCATTGAACCTGCTCCCCATTCGATAAGATCATGGCCGATCTGCTTGTGGCCTCATCATTTTCCTGTCTGTCCCCCATAATCCTTGACTCCTTGGTAGATCAAACATCTGTCTAATGCACCATTGAATATATTCAATGACCGAGCCTCCACTGCTCTCTTTGGATGGGAATTCCACAAACCAGTGACCCTCTGAGAGAAGAAATTCCTCCTCAGCTCCATCTTAATGGGAGACCCCTTATTTTGAAACTGTGCCCCTAGTTCTAGATTGCCCCATGAAGGGAAACATCCTCTCAGCATCCACCCTGTGAAGCCCCCTCAGAATCTTATATGTTTCAATAAGATCACCTCTCATTCTTCTAAACTCCAATGAGTATCGGCCCAACCTACTCACACCTTTCTTCATAAGAAATACAGTGTAAATCTCCACATTCTCCTCACTCCCTGGGTAAAGAAGTTCCTCCCGAATTTCCGATTGGATTTATTAGTGACCGTCTTATATTGATGGGCCCTAGTTCTGGCCTCCCCCACACAATTGGAAACACCTTCCATACGTCGACCCTATCAAACCCCTTCATTATTTTAAGGATCTCTATCAGTCACCCCTAAGTCTTCTCTTTTCTTGAGAAAGCCTGTTCAGATACTATATTGTTTCAGAAGGGCAAGCAGAGAGAATGGCAACTTCAGACCCTGCGCCACCTCAAATTTCACATTGAATGTTACAGAGAGGGTAAAGGTTCCACTCCCCCACCGCAGCTTTTCATTCACACAGGCTGAAAAATTTAATCAGAGGTTGGTGCTGGGCTCATGCCGTGGCAGAGCTGGAGCCTCCAGTACCTATTGCAGGCCTCAGCAGAATGAGATTCTATTTTGTGCTGTTTCCTGTTCCTCACTGCCTCGTCGCCATGGCGACCGTCTTATAGCTCAAGGAGGTCTGTTTCTCTTCTGCTGTCAGGGAAAGAGATAAAGCTCCGTATGCGCAGAGGCCCACTCGAGGCTGTGGGACTGAGAGTGAGGGCTGAGCAGGCCCAGGCTCTGTGGCTGCTGCTGGCTAGGTTAATTAAAATAAAGAAGTGAGGACAGCATTGATCAGCAGTTTCGAAACATTCACCTGCCTCTCGTTCTGTTAAAATCCGAATATATTAACCAACAGCAGTGCACAACTAAAGGACACTTCCAACCAAACTCCCACGCAAAATTATTTTGCTAAGTGCTCCAGGCTAGTCCTGGAACCTTCCAGCTTTTATAAAACTGCAAATTGTAGGAAAGTATCTAGAGTGGCCAGAGTGATTTCAAACACCCACCACACTCCCCACTTTCTTTTAAACTTTTATTACTTTTATAAAAATATTGACAATATTGGCTGGGTGGGAAGACCAGATGGAGCAGTTGAAGGTGGGAGGTCCTGTGATGATGCCTTGAGGGATGACTCTGAGTTGACAAATATCCCTGACCCCCCCCGCCATTTTCAAGGGAGGGAAACATCTTCCCAACCGAGTATCTTCCCTCGATCTTCACTCAGAGAGATGACCACAGCTACACAACATTAACAAAGGCAGTAAAGAAGTTTACTCTCAATCAGAAGTCGTAAGTGTTGTCTGTCAGCAGCTGACAGAATGTACTGGTGCGGGTACAGGTCCCCCTCCTCTCCTGAAGGTGCTGAATCTCACTGGGGTATGGGTCCCCCTCCTCTCCTGAAGGTGCTGACTCTCACTGGGGTACTGGTCCCCCTCCTCCTGAAGGTGCTGACTCTCACTGGGGTATGGGTCCCCCTCCTCTCCTGAAGGTGCTGACTCTCACTGGGGTACAGGTCTCCCTCCTCTCCTGAAAGTGCTGACTCTCACTGGGTACAGGAACCCCCTCCTCTCCTGAAGGGGCTGACTCTCACTGGGGTATGGGGTCCCCTCCTCTCCTGAAGGTGCTGACTCTCACTGGGGTACAGGTCCCCCTCCTCTCCTGAAGGTGCTGACTCTCACTGGGGTATGGGGTACCCTCCTCTCCTGAAGGTGCTGACTCTCACTGGGGTATGGGGTACCCTCCTCTCCTGAAGGTACTGACTCTCACTGGGGTACGGGGTCTCTGTCTTCACCTGAAGGTGCTGATTTTAACTGGGGTATGGGTCTTCTCCTCTCCTGAAGGTGCTGGCTCTCACTGGGGTACGAGTTCCCCTCCTCTGCTGAAGATGCTGACTCTCACTGGGGTATGGGTTCTGCGGAGAGGAACTGCTTCAACCTCACGGTTCTCCATGTTGGAGCTGAGGGATTCCTTTGTGTCACTTCAAAGTTGAATGATTCCAAGGATTAGATTCCAGTCGGTAGCTCACTCCTGGGATCCTATTATTCTAAATATAAACCACCCTGAGCCCCTTGATTAGATTCCAGTCCGTAACTCATTCCCGGGTATCTCTTATTCTATATATAAAACACCCTGAACCCCTCGATTAGATTCTCGTCTGTAACTCATTCCCAAGTATCTCTTATTCTATATATAAACCACCCTGAACCCATTGATTAGATTCCGGTCAGTAACGCACTCCCGGATATCCAACTTGCGCACTACAAGGACACAAACAGCAATGAGACAAATAGGCAGATAATGTATTTAGTGATGCTGCTCGATGGACAATTATTGTTTCAGACAACAGGCTGTGCTCTCCTGCTCAAATATTGCCCGTGGATTATTTTGCCTTTACCTGATAGTATAGTTGGAGCCCTGATTTTAGTGAGAGCGGAGGTTGGAGTTTTCTACTCTTTGCTCCACAGGATTCCTGCTGGGAATGTCGCTATATTGAGCTCACTTAGACGAAGAGAGGAGGAAGGAAGTGATGCAGCTCACGGGACTGTATACACCCTCTGTGACCTTCCACACCCACTGTAGAGCCAACATTGAGAAACACTGTACTTTACTGAGGAGAGAAGTGGTGAACTGTCTTTATTGGTCTAAAGCACACAGTGGTATTAGAACATGTGCTTTTTTTGATATATATTAATATTCATATTGTTGGACTTGGGCACACAGGGCAACTTTTCAGAGTTTGCAGATGAGCTAAATCTCCGAAATGTAGTAAAGGATGAGAATAGTAACAGACTTTGAGGACAGAGAGAGACTGGTGAAATGGGCAGACTCACGACAGATGAAATTTGAAATGATTTGAAGAGATACAATTGGCTTGAAGAATGAGGAGTGGCAATACAAACTAAAGAGTACAGTTTTAAAACAGGGACAGGAATGGAGAGGCCTGGGGCTGTGTGTACACAAATCTTTGAAGCTGTTAGGACGAACTGAGAATGCTGCTTACAAAAATATACAGGATCCTTCGCTTATTAATAGAAGCAAGGAAGTTATGTTAAACCTTTAAATGCTGGTTAGTCCCCAGCTGGAGAGCTGTGTCCAATTCTGGGAACCATACTTTAGGAAGGATGTCAGGGCCTTGGAGAGGGTGTGGAGGAGATTTACTAGAATGTTCCAGGGATGAGGGACTTTTGTAAATGTGGAGAGACTGGAGAAGCTGGGATTGTTCCCCTTTGAGCAGAGTAGGTTAAGGGGAGATTGATCCGAAGTGTTCCAAATCACAAAAGTTTTTAATGGAGGAAATAAAGGGAAACTGTTCCCAGTGGCAGGAGGGTTAGTAACCTGACTGCACAGATTGAAAATAATTGGTAAAAGTCTCAAAGTTGACATGAGGAAACATTTTTTTTACCCAGTGAGTTATGATGATCTGGAATGTACTGCCGGAAAGGTTTGTGGAAGTAGATTCAACTGTAAATTTCAAAAGGTGATTGGATAAATATTTGAGGGGAAAAAAATTCAGGGCTCTGGGGAAAAAGGGGCGAGAGGCTAATTGACTCAGCTCTTCTAAAGAGCAGACACAAGCACAAAAGGCTGAATGGCCTCCTTCTGAACTGTATCATTCTACTCATACCAACTGCCCAGAGCCCCCAAATAGATTCCAGTCTGTAACTCACTCCAGAGTATCTGTTACTCTATATATAAACCACCCTGAACTTCTCGATTAGATTCCAGACTAACGCATTCCCGAGTGTCTGTTACTCTACATATAAACCGCCCCAAACCTCTCGATTAGATTCCGGTCTGTAATTCACTCCAAGTATCTGTTACTCTATATATAAACCATCCCAAACCTCTCGATTTGATTCCAGACTGTAACTCACTCCTGAGTATTTGTTACTCTATATATAAACCGCCCCAACCTCTCGATTAGATTCCGGTCTGTAACTCACTCCCAAGTATCTGTCATTCTATAAATAAACCCCCAAATCCCTTCATTATACTCCAGTTTCTAACTCACTCCCAAGTATCTGTTATTCTATATATAAACCGAGCCAGACTTCTCGATTACATTCCAGTCTCTAACTCACCCCCAAGTATCTGTTATTCTTTATATAAACCATGCTGGACTTTTCGATTGGATTCCAGTCTGTAACTCAATCCCGGGCATCTGTTATTCTATAAAAACCCCTCCGAACACCTTGATTAGATTCCGGTCTGTAACTCACTCTCGGGTATCTGTTATTCTATATATAAACCACACTGAACCCCTCAATTAGATTCCAGCCTGTAACTCACTCCTGGGTATCTGTTATTCTACATATAAACACCCCAAAATCCTTGTTTAGATTCTGGTCTGTAACACACTCCTGGGTATCTGTTATTCTATATATAAACCACCTGAACCATTTGATTAGATTCCACTCTGTAACTCATTCCCGGGTATCTGTTATTCTATATATAAACCACACTGAGCCACTTGATTAGATTCCGGTTTGTAACTCACTCCCCCCCGAAATCCTTGTTTAGATTCCAGTCTGTAGCTCGCTCCTGGTTACCTGTTATTCTATATATAAACCACCCTGAACCCATTGATAAGATTCCGGTCAGTAACGCACTCCTGGATATCCAACTTGCGCACTACAAGGACACAAACAGCAATGAGACAAATAGGCAGATAATGTATTTAGTGATGCTGCTCGATGGACAATTATTGTTTCAGACAACAGGCTGTGCTCTCCTGCTCAAATATTGCCCGTGGATTATTTTGCCTTTACCTGATAGTATAGTTGGAGCCCTGATTTTAGTGAGAGTGGAGGCTGGAGTTTTCTACTCTTTGCCCCACAGGATTCCTGCTGGGAATGTCGCTATATTGAGCTTACTTAGACGAAGAGAGGAGGAAGGAAGTGATGCAGCTCACGGGACTGTATACACCCTCTGTGACCTTCCACACCCACTGTAGAGCCAACATTGAGAAACGCTGTACTTTACTGAGAAGAGAAGTGATGAACTGTCTTTATTGGTCTAAAGCACACAGTGGTATTAGAACATGTGCTTTTTTTGGTATATATTAATATTCATATTGTTGGACTTGGGCACACAGGGCAACTTTTCAGAGTTTGCAGATGAGCTAAATCTCCGAAATGTAGTAAAGGATGAGAATAGTAACAGACTTTGAGAACAGAGAGAGACGGGTGAAATGGGCAGACTCATGACAGATGAAATTTGAAATGATTTGAAGAGATACAATTGGCTTGAAGAATGAGGAGTGGCAATACAAACTAAAGAGTACAGTTTTAAAACAGGGACAGGAATGGAGAAGCCTGGGGCTGTGTGTACACAAATCTTTGAAGATGTTAGGACGAACTGAGAATGCTGCTTACAAAAATATACAGGATCCTTCGCTTATTAATAGAAGCAAGGAAGTTATGTTAAACCTTTAAATGCTGGTTAGTCCCCAGCTGGAGAACTGTGTCCAATTCTGGGAACCACACTTTAGGAAGGATGTTAAGGCCTTGGAGAGGGTTTGGAGGAGATTTACTGGGATGTTCCAGGGTTGAGGGACTTCAGTTAATGTGGAGAGACTGGAGAAGGCTGGGATTGTTCCCCTTAGAGCAGAGTAGGTTAAGAGGAGATTTAATTGAGGCGTTCCAAATCATGAAAGTTTTTAATAGAGGAAATAAAGAGAAACTATTTCCAGTGGCAGGAGGGTTAGTAACCTGACCACACAGATTGAAGGTAATTGGTAAAAGTCCCAAAGGTGACATGAGGAAACATTTTTTTACCCAGTGAGTTATGATGACCTGGAATGTATTGCCGGAAAGGCTTGTGGAAGCAGATTCAACTGTAAATTTCAAAAGGGGATTGGGTAAATATTTGTAGAGAAAAAAATTCAGGGGAAAAAGCAAGGGGCGAGAGGCTAATTGACTCAGCTCTTCTAAACAGCAGACACAGGCACAATAGGCTGAATGGTCTCCTTCTGAACTGTATCATTCTACTCATACCAACTGCCCGGAGCCCTCGGTTAGATTCCAGTCTGTAACTCACTCCTGAGTATCTGTTACTCTATATATATACCACCCTTAGCTCCCTGATTTGATTCCAGTCTGTAACTCACTCCCGGGTATCTGCTATTCTATAAAAACACCTCCGGACTCCTCGATTTGATTCCATTCTGTAACTCACTCCCGAGTATCTGTTACTCTATATATAAACCACCCCGAACCTCTCGATTTGTTTCCAGTCTGTAACTCACTCTCGGGTATCTGTCATTCTATAAATAAACCCCCAAATCCCTTCATTATAGTCCAGTCTCTAACTTAATCCCAAGTACCTATTATTCTATATATATACCAAGCCAGACTTCTCGATTAGATTCCAGCCTGTAACTCACTCCTGGGTATCTGTTCTTCTCTATATAAATCAGCCCCAACCCCTCGATTTGATTCCAGTCTATAAATCACCCCTGGGAATCTGTTATTCTATAAATAAACCCCCAAATCACTTCATTATACTCCAGTCTCTAACTCACTCCCAAGTACCTGTTATTCTATATGTAAACCATGCTGAACCCCTCAATTAGATTCCAGTCTGCAACTCAGTCCCTGGCATCTGTTATTCTATAAAAAATCCCTCCGAACTCTTTGATTAGATTACGGTCTCTAACTCACTCCTGTGAGTATCTGTGATTCTATATATAAACCACCCTGAACTCCTTGTTTAGATTCCAGTCTGCAGCTCGCTGCTAGTTACCTGTTATTCTATATATAAACTACCTGAACCACGCGATTAGATTCCAGCCTGTAACTCACTCCCGGGTACGTTTTATTCTATATATAAACCACCCCGAACTCCTTGTTTAGATTCCAGACTGTAGCTCGCTCTTGGTTACCTGTTATTCTATATATAAACCACCTGAACCCCTCGATTAGATTCCAGTCAGTAACTCACTCCTGGGTATCTCTTATTCTATATATAAATCACCCTGAACACCTTGATTAGATTCCAGTCTGTAACTCATTCCTGGGTATCTTTCATTCTATATATAAACCACCCTGAACCCATTGATTAGATTCCGGTCAGTAACGCACTCCCGGATATCCAAATTACGCACTGCAAGGACACAAACAGCAATGAGACAAATAGGCAGATAATGTATTTAGTGATGCTGCTCGATGGACAATTATTATTTCAGACAACAGGCTGTGCTCCTCTGCTCAAATATTGCCCGTGGATTATTTTGCCTTTACCTGATAGTATAGTTGGAGCCCTGATTTTAGTGAGAGCGGAGGTTGGAGTTTTCTACTCTTTGCCCCACAGGATTCCTGCTGGGAATGTCGCTATATTGAGCTCACTTAGACGAAGAGAGGAGGAAGGAAGTGATGCAGCTCACGGGACTGTATACACCCTCTGTGACCTTCCACACCCACTGTAGAGCCAACATTGAGAAACACTGTACTTTACTGAGGAGAGAAGTGGTGAACTGTATTTATTGGTCTAAAGCACACAGTGGTATTAGAACATGTGCTTTATTTGATATATATTAATATTCATATTGTTGGACTTGGGCACACAGGGCAACTTTTCAGAGCTAAATCTCCGAAATGTAGTAAAGGATGAGAATAGTAACAGACTTTGAGGACAGAGAGAGACTGGTGAAATGGGCAGACTCACGACAGATGAAATTTGAGGTGATTTGAAAAGATACAATTGGCTTGAAGAATGAGGAATGGCAATACAAACTAAAGAGTACAGTTTTAAAACAGGGACAGGAATGGAGAGGCCTGGGGCTGTGTGTACACAAATCTTTGAAGCTGTTAGGACGAACTGAGAATGCTGCTTACAAAAATATACAGGATCCTTCGCTTATTAATAGAAGCAAGGAAGTTATGTTAAACCTTTAAATGCTGGTTAGTCCCCAGCTGGAGAGCTGTGTCCAATTCTGGGAACCACACTTTAGGAAGGATGTCAGGGCCTTGGAGAGGGTGTGGAGGAGATTTACTAGAATGTTCCAGGGATGAGGGACTTTTGTAAATGTGGAGAGACTGGAGAAGCTGGGATTGTTCCCCTTAGAGCAGAGTAGGTTAAGGGGAGATTGATTCGAGGCGTTCCAAATCACGAAAGTTTTTAATAGAGGAAATAAAGAGAAACTGTTTCCAGTGGCAGGAGGGTTAGTAACCTGACCGCACAGATTGAAGGTAATTGGTAAAAGCCACAAAGGTGACATGAGGAAACATTGCTGCAATACCTTCCAGGTCATCATAACTCACTGGATAAAAAATTTTTTATCCAGTGAGTTATGATGACCTGGAAGGTATTGCAGCAGAGGTTTGTGGAAGTAGATTCAACTGTAAATTTCAAAAGGTGATTGGGTAAATATTTGTAGGGAAAAAAATTCAGGGGGAGAATTTTCCCCATATTGGGTGGGGAGTGTGGGGAGCGGGTGCTTGCAGGCACGGCATTTTGTGCGGGTGGGCCAATTAAGGCCCACCCAGCGTGTTTGGCAGCTCCTGGAGATGGCGGGAGTGGGCAGGCACAGGCGGAACGACCATCGCTGCCGGGTCGAATGGCGACCTGTTTAAAGGCCAAGCTGCAGCCGCACCAAAGTTCCTGTACATGGCCAGAGGTCGGGGCCAAGGCAAATCTGAAACAGCCGTGCGGGAGAGTAGGGCCGGTGGCCAGTGTTTACCCATGTTTTCTGATGAGTGCCTTGCTGCTCTCCTTGAGGAGGTGGAAGCCCGGCGGGATGTGCCTGTCCCCGAGGATGGGAGGAGGCCTCCCCACTTTACCAAGCATGCGTGGGAAGAGGTTGACCAGGTCGTGAGCTCCCGCAACGTGGTGCGGCGCTCATGGACCCAGTGCCGTAAGCGCTTCAATGACCTGCTGTGCACGGGAAGGGTGAGTCGCATGTTGGCATCATTCACTTCACCCATCATGTAAGCTTCTCCCCCCCTTGGCGCCCCACCCATGTCTGAGTGGCCTGAGTGCAATGAGTCAGTGATGGCATGTGTCCTTAGCTGGGCAGCCCACCAGAGATTACCTATGCGTTCAGCATGAGAGGGTTATGGTGAGATGGGTTCTGCACCCACAGCATGTGGTGGACTGACACCCACACGACTGTGGTGGGGACAACCTGGGGGAGCTACACCCAGGCGCACTGCTCGAGCTACACGACATGTGGAAGTCAGGGTGATGACGGTGTGAGGGGATCTTCAAGATGCTGTGGCACAGATAGATGTGCTGCCCTCTGCGCTCCACATCTTTGTGCCTCCTTGCAACAGCTGGTACAACTGTGAGCTCCCAACTGTGATGAAGGCAGCATGTGGGCGGGGTGCAGGGGGGGTGTGGTGGGGGAAAGGACACACCAGGCATATTAGTGTGAGTGCCAGCCACCAGTAAGGGAAGGATGCACTGCAGACCTGCAGTGGCCAACTGGGTTTGGGTTGGGCCGGCCACCAGGGGATTGATGTATAAGTTTCACTTATCAATGCAATTTTTTCATTTGTCGGAGAAGAATTCTCCTAACAGTGCAGAGCGGCTGAGGACTGGTGGTGGGCCAGGCCAGATATTGATGCTAAGCTGCTTTGACCAGGAGGGACTGGACCTGGAGAGGCACCACACGCCCAAGTCCACTGGAGCCAGAGGGGCTGGGGTTCCATGGGCAGGTATGTATGGCCAGCACTCCTGTCACCAGTAGTCTCCCAACATCCATGCCATTGCTGATTGTTCAGTGAGTGGCATTACCAACAAGGCTTGCCCAGTGCATGTGGAATGATGAGTACTTGATGAGCGGGGGTCAGGCATGTCCATTGACATTGTCCGCACGCTAACTGATCAAATTTCCTTACTCTTCCTTTCAGCATCATCGGTGCACGGCCGGGAGCAGGAGTAGTAGGGATTCCCTCTGACACCTGAGGGCCATGAAGCTGCACCATTAGAAGCGTCACACCATCTCTGCCAGGCAGGCACCAGCACAAATACTGGCACCTCAGTGGGCATCATATCTTCGGCTAGTGTCCCGGGTCACAGCGGTGAGGGCACTTCACAGTCACTGGAGCAGCTGGCGGAGACAGAGAGTGCCAATGGTGCCTGCAGTCTGAAGACTGCAGGGGTCCAGACACATGCTCAGTCCGTGGCAGATGATGAGCCTCTGGGGTCGTGGGCAATGCAGCCAAGTGCTGACATACAGCCAGGTGTTCGGGAACATTTGTTGGAGATACATGAGGCTCTGCTTGACTTGGTGTCAGTGGAGGAATCTACACGGACCATAGCCAATGCACTGAGCCATCATGGCTGAGTGCCAAGCTCCCTCCATGGAGAGATTGGCGTCTCTCATGGAGAGGCAGCTCCAGGGACAGGATCATGGGTTCCTGGGGTTGCTCTCGGACCTGCATGCCCTCACAGGGGCATTGGCATCATCTGATCAGTGTCCATGTGGGCGGTGGTTTGGGCGCCAGGTCTCCCATCTCGGTGTCCATCCATCTATGGTGAGCAGCGAGGGCCAAACGGACCTCACGTTGGCGGGGCAGCTGCCTGTCATCTCTGCTGGTACCTCTCAGGGCGCTCCGGATGAGAGCGGCAGCTCCTCCACCCCTCTGCCAAAGACCGAGGCACCCAATGGGGCTGTGACGACTGGGGAGATGCCAGCTGCGGAGCTGGCAGCTCCCTCCCAGGTGGGGCCAGCACAGGCTTGACGGGCCAGAGGATGTCAGCCAAAGTCATTGAGGCCAACAGGACATCAGAGAGAGCAGAAAAAAACAAAAAAACTGCGGATGCTGGAAATCCAAAACAAAAACAAAAACAGAATTACCTGGAAAAACTCAGCAGGTCTGGCAGCATTGGCGGAGAAGAAAAGAGTTGACGTTTCAAGTCCTCATGACCCTTCGACAGAACTGTCGAAGGGTCATGAGGACTCGAAACGTCAACTCTTTTCTTCTCCGCCGATGCTGCCAGACCTGCTGAGTTTTTCCAGGTAATTCTGTTTTTGTTTTTGTATCAGAGAGAGCAGGCTGTCTCAGATGCCAGTGCCAACGATGGTGCACCACAAAGACGTAGCACCCGCAAGTGAAAGATGACGGCACCTTCGGCACACCCCATTTTTTGGAATGGTGCATGGATTGCTGAGATTTGATGAGTGATTTGTGTGTCCTTTATCTTCAATCCTCCTATCCAGATGGATGAGGTCTCCAGGATGGAGGCTACATGCCAGGCTTGTGTTACAGATCCATATGTGCTGTGCTAGCTTAAGGTTCCTTCGATTAAAGCGTCCTGAGTGTCCTTGCCTCCCTGGAGCATGCCCGGGTCAGCCTGTGCCCTCCATCATTTCCCTGTGCGTGCTCATCCTCAGACTCACTGCTGGACTCATTGTGCTCAGCCCCAGCCACTCGGTCTACATTTTCTTCGTCCACTGCATCGCCGCTTTGCAGAGCTAGATTGTGCAGAGCGCAGCAGGCAACCACTGTAAGCGACACACGATCTGGGGGGTATTGCAGTGCACTCCTGGAACAATCCAGGCATCGGAAGCGCATCTTGAGAAGAGCAATTGTTCTCTCCACCACAGCCCTTGTGGAGTTGTGACTTCTATTATACCGCTGCTCAGTTTCTGTTCTTGGATGGTGGAGAGGCGTCATAAGCCACCTTCTGAGGGGTTAGCTCTTGTCACCCAGCAGCCATCCATCAAGCCGGGCTGGAGCACTGAAGAGCCCCGGCACCTGGGAGTGTCTGAGGATGTAGGCGTCGTGGGAGCTGCCTGGGTACCTTGCACAGACTTGTAGAATCTGCATCCTGTGATCACACACTATCTCCATGTTCATGGAGTGGAAGCCCTTCCTGTTGACAAAGGCAACGGCCTCACCTGCTGGCGACTTGATGGCCACATGTGTACAGTCTATAGCACCCTGGATGCAAGGGAAGCCAGCAATGGCTGCGAAGCCTCTGGCTCACTTTGTCTGGCTGGCCTCGTCCCAGCGGTAGTGGATGATGGTCAATGCCCGTCTGAACAGAGCGTTTATGACCTGCTTGACACAAGTGTGGACAGCTGATTGGGAGACACCGCAAAGATCACCCACTGAGCCCTAGAAAGAGCCAGAGGCATAGAAGTTGAGGGCAGCTGTGACCTTCAGAGAGGTGGGCATGGGGTGTCTGCCCACACAGTTAGCTGATATCTCTGGACCATCTGACAAATGTAGTTGACTGTCTCCCTTGACAGATGGAGCCTCCTTCGGCACTGCACCTCAGACATATTGAGGTAGCTGCTTCGCCGCCTGTATACCCTAGCAACAGGATAGTGGCATCTTCTGCACTCTCTTCTGCCTTGGACTTCCTCTTGGCCCTGCACATCTTGTGCCTGCGCCTGTCCTCCCAAAGGTGGCTCCCCTGGAGACTGAATGTGCACTTCTGGCCTCCTCGCCCTTCTGGCCCTCCCTTCCTCCTCAGATAAGGTGCCTCCAGTGGAGCAATTACCTCCCATTCCCAGGCTCAGGGAGGGTTGATGAAACCTACAGGCCCCAAAACAAATCCTCACTGAAAAGAGCTGACCTGAAGGTTATGAGTGGAGTCCAAGCAGCTGCTATGCATTTGAACTTCTCCACCTCACACACACAACTTTCAATAACTTCTGAGCACTAACAGTTAAATGTCTGGATTCGCAAAAACAATGATCCCTCTTTCCCGCCCGTGGATGAGGATCATTAAAGTTTCAGATAACCACAAGCTCATCCCGCCCGTGCGACGAGCCGAATATTGCACGGACGCCTTAAAATCCATGACAATTGGAGCCTCAACTATCTTAACTGGCCTGGTAATGACTGGTGGCCGCACAACGGACATTGACGCACGCCCGCCCAGTGGAATATCGTGATGGTGCGCGGTGATGTTGGGACACGTGCCTGCCCAGTGGAATATCGTGATGGTGTGCGGTGACGTTGGAACGTGCGCCCGCCCAGTGGAATATTGTGATGGTGCGCGGTGACGTTGGAACGTGCGCCCGCCCAGTGGAATATCATGATGGTATGCGGTGATGTTTGGACGTGTGCCCGCCCAGTGGAATATCGTGATGGTGTGCGGTGATGTTTGGACGTGTGCCCGCCCAGTGGAATATCGTGATGGTGCGCGGTGATGTTTGGACACGTGCCCGCCCAGTGGAGTTTCGTGATGGTGCGTGGTGACATTGGAACGCGTGCCCGCCCAGTGGAGTATCGTGATGGTGCGCGGTGACATTGGGATGTGCGCCCGCCCAGTGGAGTATCATGATAGTGCGCGGTGATGTTTGGACGTGCGCCTGACGTCACCGCGCGTCATTTAACGTGTTGGCGGGTGGGTCCCGCCCCCTGCACGACGACAGAAAAATTCTGCCCCAGGACTCTGGGGAAAGGGCAAGGGGCGAGAGGCTAATTAACTCAGCTCTTCTAAAGAGCAGACACAGGCACAATAGGCTGAATGGCCTCTTTCTGAACTGTATCATTCTACTCATACCAACTGCCCGAACCCCTCGATTAGATTCCTGTCTGCAACTCACTCCTGGGTATCTGTTATTATATATATAATCCACCCTGAACCCCTCGATTAGATTCCAGTCTGTAACTCACTCCCAGGTATCTGTTATTTGTTACGACCGAGATGGGAGGAGCGCACTGTCTGTCTTCAGTTCCACTACTCTACGGGTCACAACATACATTTAAATGATTGCACCACTAATTATACGGCGAAATATGTGCTTTACTTTTGAATCTCGAATGACCACTCAATGTCCAGGTTTCTTCAATAAATAACAACATTATTAGTTTATTATACAACAGTAAAGGAAGTCCTTGAAATGGTATTTGGGTTATATGGTTGGTTTCTCATTGCTGGCCTATGAAACAATTGATGATTCTTGTACAAGCTAAGGGAGGTCGGTGGTGTAGTGGTATTTTCCCTGAACTAGTAATTCAGAGACTGAGGGTAATGTTCTGAGGACCTGGGTTTAGTTCCTGCTACAGGAGATGGTGGAATTTGAATTTAATAAAAATCTGGAATTAAAAGTCTTATGACGACCATGAAACCATTGTTGATTGTCATAAAAACCCACTTGGTTCACTAATGTCCTTTAAGGAAGGAAATCTGCCATCCTTACCTAGTCATGACTACATGTGACTCCAGACCCACAGCGATGTGGTTGACTCTTAAATGCCGAGCAAGCCACTCAGTTGTAAGTGACAACAAACCGCTACAAAGTCACAAAAAAGGAATGAAACCGGACGGACTACCCAGCACCAGAAACGACAACTCAACCCTGTCGACCCTGCAAAGTCCTCCTTACTAACATCCGGGGGCTAGTGCCAAAATTGGGAGAGCTGTCTCACAGACTAATCAAGCAACAGCCTGACATAGTCACCCTCACGGAATCATACCTTACAGATACTGTCCCAGACACCACCATCACCATCCCTGGGTATGTCCTGATGTCCTGTCCCACCGGCAGGACAGACCCAGCAGAGGTGGCAGCACAGTGGTATACAATCGGGAGGGAGTTACCCTGGCAGTCATCAACATTGACTCCGGACCCCGTGACATCTCATGGCATCAGGTTAAACACGGGTAAGGAAACCTCCTGCTGATTACCACGTACTGCCCTCCCTCAGCTGATCAATCGGTGCTCCTCCATGTTGAATACCACTTGGAGGAAGCATGGAGGGTGGCAATGGTGCAGAATGTACTCTGGGTGGGGGACTTCATGAAGTGTGGCTCAATAGCACCACTATTGACCGAGCTGGCCGGGTCCTATAGGACATCGCTGCTAGACTGGGTCTGTGGCAGATGGTGAGGGAAGCAACAAGAGGGAAAAACATACTTGGCCTGATCCTCACCAGCCTGCCTGCCGCAGATGTATCTGTCTATAACTGTATCGGTAGGAGTGACCACCGCACGGTCATTGTGGAGATGAAGTCCTGCCTTCACATTGAGGATACCCTCCATCATGTTGTGTGGCACTACCACCATGTTAAATGGATTTCGAACAGATCGAGCAACTCAAAACTGGGCATCCTTGAGGCGCTGTGGGCCATCAACAGCAGAATTGTACTCGAGCACAATCTGTAACCTCATGGCCCAGCATATCCCTCATTCTACCATTACCATCAAGCCTGGGAAGCAACCCTGGTTCAATGAAGGGTGCAGGAGGGCATGCCAGGAGCAGCAACAGGCATGCCTAAGAATGAAGTGTCGCAGAACTACTTGTGTGCCAAACAGCATAAGCAGCAAGTGGCAGACAGGGCTAAGCGATCCCACAACCAACGGATCAGATTTAAGCTCTGCAGTCCTGCTGCATCCAGTCATGAATGGTGGTGGGCAATTAAACAACTCACTGGGGGAGTAGGCTCCACAAATATCCCCATCTTCAATGATGGCGGAGCCCAGCACATCAGTACAAAAGATAAGGCTACAATCTTCAGCCAGAAGTGCCAAGTGGATGATCCATCTCAGCCTCCTCCGGAGGTCCCCAGCATCACAGATGCCAGACTTCAGCTAATTCGATTCACTCCATGTGATATCAAGAAACGGATGAAGGCACTGTATACTGCAAAGGCTATGGCTCCTGACCTCATTACAGCCTTGGTTCAAACATGGACCAAAGAGTTGAACCCCTGAGGTGAGGTGAGAATGACTGCCCTTGTCATCAAGGCCGCATTTGACTGAGTGTGGCATCAAGGAGCCCTAGCAAAACTGGAGTCAATGGAAATCAGGAAGAAAACTCTCCACTGGTTGGAATCATACCTAGCACAAAGGAAGATGGTTGTAGTTGTTGGAGGTCAGTCATCTCAGCTCCAGGACATCACTGCAGGAGTTCCCCAGGATAGTGTCCCCGGCCCAAAATCTTCAGCTGCCTCATCAATGACCTTTCTTCCATCATAAGGTCAGAAGTGGGGATGTTCACTGATGATTGCACAATATTCAGCATCATTTGTGACTCCTCAGATACTGAAGCAGTCCATGTCCAAACGCAGCAAGACCTGGACAATATCCAGGCTTGGGCTGATAAGTGGCAAATAATATTCATGCCAAACAAGGGTCAGGGAATGACCATCTCCAACAAGAGAGAATCCAACCATTGCTCCTTAATATTCAATGGCATTACCATCACTGAATCTCCCACTATTAACATCCTGGGGGCTATCATTGACCAAAAACTGAACTGGGCTAGCCATATAAATACTGTGACCACAAGAGCAGGTGAGAGGCTAGGAATCATGCGATGTGTAACTCACCTCCTGACTCCCCAAAGCCTATCCACCATCTACGAGGCACAAGTCAAGAGTGTTATGGAATACTCCCCACTTGCCTGGATGAGTGCAGCTCCAACAACACTCAAGAAGCTCGACACCATCCAGGACAAAGCAGCCCGCTTCATTGGCATCACGTCCACAAACATTCAGTCCCTCCACCACTGATGCACAGTAGCAGTGTGTACCATCTACATGATGCACCACAGGAATTCACCAAGACTCCTTCGACAGCACCTTCCAAACCCACGACCACTACCATCTAGAAGGACAAGGGTAGCAGATACATGGGAACACCACCACCTGGAAGTTCCCCTCCAAGTCACTCACCATCCTGACTTGGAAATATATCGCTGTTCCTTCACTGTCGCTGGGTCAAAATCCTGGAACTCCCTCCCCAACAGCACTGTGGGTGTACCTACACCACATGGACTGCAGCGGTTCAAGGAGGCAGCTCACCACCACCTTCTCAAGGGTAACTAGGATGGGCAATAAATGCTGGCCCAGCCAGTGAAGCCCACATCCCGTGAAAGAATAAAAAAAACGAGCTGTTGTACTCTTCACCCAAGCAGTTGATCCTTCTTGCTTTCTCCCCAAAAGCAAAACCAACTGAGCAGCTTTTTAAAAAAACAGGTTTCCAGGCATGGAGCCTTTTGGAAACAGTCCACCAGGGCCAAGAGGTTTACAGCTCCTTTAAAACTGCTTAATTACCTTTTCTTGTAAAATGCTGTCTTTTCCAGGAACAGCAGCAACCAGAGGCCTCGCATTAACCCTTTAAGGACCAGTGCCTTTTAAAAAACACAGTCTTCCCGAACGTTCTTCTCCCTTGAAGGTGAACTATCTTCTGTGATTAAAGCATTTATGACACTTCCTGTCTTGGAGAAATGAAACACCATATTTATAAGTGTAATAAAACAGAAACAAAAATACAATAACACACACACACATTCATTCACTTTTTATACAAAACTAACACAGTTGCTGTCGGCATCATTTTGGCCTTTGGACAATTTGAAGCAAAGTTAAATCCTAGACAAAGCATCAACAATTACATTGTTTTCCCCCAGGAATGGGGACAATCTTTACGTGATAAGGCTGTAATAATAAAGTCCATTGAAATAGTCTGGCATTCTGGTTTTTAAAGTTTTCCATAGAGGCTAAGTGGTTGTGTTCAGTATATACCAGTGTCTCCCTGTATCCATGACTTAGATGAGGGGAGTGAAGACATGGTAGCTAAATTTACAGACCACACAAAGATAGGTAGGAAAGAATGTTGTCAAAAAGATATAAGGAGTCTGCAGATGAGTATAGATATGTTGAGTGAATGGGAAAAAAAAACTGGCAGATGGAGTTTAATGTGGGAAAAATGCTGATTATTAATTATACAGAGAACAGCTGCAAAATTCTGAGGTGAGGAGGGACCTAGGTGTTCTTGTGCATGAGTCACAAAAAATTATTATGCCAGTACAGCAAGTAATCAAGAAGGCTAATGGAATGTTATCCTTTATTAACAAGAGGAATTGAATATAAAAATAAGGATATTATTCTTCAGTTATACAGGCATTGGTGAAACCACATCTCAAATACTGTGTGCAGTTTTGGTCTCCTTATTTAAGGAAGGGTGTTGGAGGCGGTTCAGAGGAGATTTACTACATTGGAATCTGGAATGAGTGGGTTGTCTTATGAGGAAAGGTTGCACAGACTGGGCTTGTTTCCACCGGACTTCAGAAGAGTGAGGGGTGATTTGCGGATGACACAAAGATTGGCCGGGTGTCTAACAGTGAGGTTGAGTGTCTTGGGCTACAGGAAGATATAGATGGGATGGTCAAAAGGGCAGATAAGTGGCAGATGGAATTTAACCTGAAAAATGTGAGGGAATACACTTTGGAAGTAGAAATTGGACAAGGAAGTATTCAATGAACGGCATGACACTAGGAAGTTCTGAGGAACAAAGGGACCTTGGCGTGTGTGTCCATAGATCTCTGAAGGTGGAGGGGCATGTTAGTTGGGTGGTGAAAAAGGCATATGGGACACTTGCCTTTATCAATTGAGGCATAGATTACAAAAGTAGAGAGGTCATGTTAGAAATTTATAGAACCTTGGTGAGGCCACAGCTGGAGAACTGTGTGCAGTTCTGGTCGCCACATTATAGGAAGGATGTGATTGCACTGGAGAGGGTGCAGAGGAGATTCACCAGGATGCTGCCTGGGATGAAACATTTAAGTTATGTAGAGAGGTTGGATAGATTTGGGTTGTTTTTGTTGGAGCAGAGAAGATTGATGGGCGACCTGATCAAGGTGTACAAGATTTTGAGGGGCTTGGACAGAGTGGATAGGGAACAGCTGTTCCCCTTAGTTGAAGGGTCAGTCATGAGGGACACAAGTTCAAGGTGAGGGGCAGGATGTTTAGGGGGGATGTGAGGATAAACTATTTTACCCAGAGGGTGGTGACGGTCTGGAATGTGCTGCCTGGGAGGGTGGTGGAGGCGGGTTGCCTCACATCCTTTAAAAAGTCCCTGGATGAGCACTTGGCATGTCATAACATTCAAAGCTATGGGCCAAGTGCTGGTAAATGGGATTAGGTAGGTAGGTCAGGTGTTTCTCACGTGTTGGTGCAGACTTGATGGGCCGAAAGGCCTCTGTGTGATTCTGTGATTCTGTGATTTGATTGAAATATATAGAATCCTGAACACTATTGACAAGGTAGACGTGGAAAGGATGTTTCCTCTTGTGGGTGAGTCCAGAACTAGGGGACACTGTTTTAAAATTAGGGGTTGCCCTTTTAGGACAGAGATGAGGTGAATTTTATTCTCTCAGAGGGTTGTGCGACTTTGGAACTCTCTGCCTCAGAAGGTAGTGGAGGTGGGGTCATTGAATATTTTTAAGCCAGAGGTAGATAAATTCTTGTTAGGCAAGGGAATCAAAGGTTATCAGGGGTAGATGGGAATGTACAGTTGAGGTTACAGTCAGATCAACCATGATCCTATTGAATGCTGGGGCAGGCTTGATGGGCCGAATGGCCCTGCTCCTATTTCGCATGTTTGTATATTCAGACATACACACCAAAATGTTTACGAGCTAATAGCAAGCCCAGGGTTTCCTTTTCCACTGTAGTGTATCTTTTTTGGTGTTTTAGCTTTTTGGAGAAGTATCCCACTGGCCTTTCAATGTCTGATCCAGATATAAAAAGGTTGGATCCAAAATTCAGGTTGGATCCTGAATTTTGGATCCAAAATTAGCTCAGTGACAGAAAACAAAGGGTAATGGTCAGTAGATATTTTTTGTGAATGGAAAACGGTTTCCAGTGGTGTTCCACAGGGCTCAGTGTTGGGGCCATTGCAGTTTGTTGTATATATTAACGATTTGGACTTAAATGTGGGAGGCATGGTTGGGAAATTTGTAGATGACACAAAAATTGGCCGTGTAGTGAAGAGGATAGCTATCGACTCCAGAATGATATCAATGCTTTGGTTGAGTGGGGTGGTGGAGAAGTAGCAAATGGAATTCAATCAGGAAAAATGTGAGGTAATGCATTTGGCGAGGGCAAACAAAACAAGGGAATACTCAATAAATGGGAAGTTATTGGGAGGGGTTGAGGAAGTGAGAGACCTTGGAGTGCATGTCCACAGGTCTCTGAAGGTGGCAGGACAGGTGGACAAGGTGGACAAGGAAGCATATGGAATGCTTTCCTTTATTGGGCGAGGTATTGAATACAAAAGCAGGGATGTAATGATGAAACTGTATAAAACGCTGGTTAGGCCACAACTGGAATTTTGTGTACAATTCACCACTTTACAGGAAGGACATAATTGCTCTGGAGAGATTGGAGAGGAGATTTACAAGAACGTTGCTAGGGCTTGAAAATTGCAGCCATGAGGAGAGATTGGATAGACTGGTGAAGAGTCATACGGACTCGAAACGTTAACTGTATTCCTCTGTGCAGATGCTGTCAGACCTGCTGAGTTTTTCCAGGTATTTTTGTTTTTGTTTTGGATAGACTAGGGTTGTTTTCCTTAGGACAGAGGAGGCTGAGGGGTGACCTAATTGAGGTGTACAAAATTATGAGGGGCCTAGATAGGGTAGACAGCAAAGAATTTTTTCCCCTAGCTGAGGGGTCAATTACTAGGGGGCATAGATTTAAGGTTATTGGTAAAAGGTTTAGAGGGGGCATGAGGAAAACCTTTTTCACCCAGAGGATGGTGGGCATCTGGAATTCACTGCCTAAGTTGGTGGTTGAGGCTGAAATGCTCAACTCACTAAAAAGGTACCTGGATCTGCATCTGAAGTGCTGCAACCTGCAAGGCTACGGACCAGGCGCTGGAAAGTGGGATTAAAATGAGTGGCTAGTTTCTTTTTTCTCTTTTTGGCCGGAGCAGACACAATGGGCTGAATGGCCTCTTTCTGCGCTGTAACTTTTCTACGGTGCTATGGTTTTCTTGTAACAGGACTGCTCCCATCCCCAGGTCACCAGCATCAATTGCTTCTTTGAAGAGTTTAGTGAAATTTGGAGCAGTCAACACTGGTTCATTGGTCAAAATTGCTTTCAGCCTCCCCAAAGATGTTAGGCGCTCTCCTGTCCACACTACCTTGCCTTTCTCTTGTAGCAAGTCCATCAGTGAGCAGCTATAGGGCTGAAATTTGGTACAAATTTATGCAAAACACACACATTCCCAAAAATCTCATGATCTCTTGTTAGTTTTCGGACAGGGAACTCCTCCAGTGTCTGTACTTTCACTGTTCTTGGCAACACTTATCTTTGCCCTACGACATGCCCTAGGTAAATTACTCACGCTTTTGAGAATTCGCTTTTAGGAAAGTTTAATACCAAATCAGCTGACTGTAGTTTCCTAAACAGAGCTTCTAATTCTTTTAAGTGGCTCTTCCAAGTGCCATTATATATCAGTACATCATCAAGGTAAGCCACACAGTTAGGAACACTGGCCACCACTTGGTTCATTAGCCTCTGAAAGGTTGCTGGGGCATTTTTCAGCCCGAATGGCATCATTTGGCATTGGAAAAGACCATCTAGTGTGGCAAAGCTGATATCTCTTTAGCTTGGGGTGTTAAAGGAACCTGCCAATATCCCTTTAACAGATCTATTTTGGTAAGAAACATGGCACTGCCAACTCTGCCAATACAGTCTTCCAAGCAAGGAATTGGGTCAGAATCTGCTTTTGTGACTGCATTGACCTTTCTGTAGTCTGTACAGAATCTGGTTGAACCATCTGGTTTAGGCACTAACACAACAGGGGAACTCCAGCTGCTTTGGCTGGGTTCAATGAAGTAATTTTTTAACATGTACTGGATCTCTGCTTTCACCTGAGCCTGTTTCTCTGGCCCTAAGTGATAAGGATGTTGTTTTATAGGAGAGGATTCTCCTACATCCACATCAGGTATGGTTACAGTTGTACATCCTGGTTTGTCCCTACAGACTCCTTTAAATGCTGTGAAAAACCTTAAGTTACATTGTTGTTCCTCATCTAAATATGAAAGCATGCTGTCTAATCTTCCTAACAGCTCAGTGTTAGCTAACTGGATAATAGGAGGTTCAATTTGAGAATTGTCTAGGTCTCTTTCTGCCTCATCCTTATCACCTCTTTCATCCTCCACCAAGTAGCCATATCTAAAATAATGAGTGTATATTGGTGTCCCACTTTTGTTTTTGGTAAAGGTCCCACACAGTTTGCCAACACCCTACTAAATGGTTCTCCAAAAACTGGCATGGGATTTAGTGGTGCCAGTTTGATTGTATGTTATGGTTTTTCTACCATCTTGCACGTTTGACATGTTTTACAAAATAGTACCACGTCCTTGTGAAGACCTGGCCTGTAAAAATGTTGACTTATATGTGCTTGGATCTTTCGGATCCCTACCTGACATAGGAATCTCATGAGCTATCCTTCATATTTCCAGACGATTTTTGGATGGTACCATTACCTGATGAACCCTTCGTCCACGCGTCATCCATAGATCTAGGATTCCTCATCAGAATCCCACTTTTAGCACAGTAGCATTCCGGAACGCCTTCTGCTTCAGCTTCAGTTTGAGCTGATTGTGTCACTTTACTTAACTCTGGATCAACTTGCTGAGCCTCAATCAGAGATGATTTGCTGAATATTTCCTTTAGATTGTCCATATATGCAAAGAAAGCTTCAGATAGCCAAATATCTGCTTGTAGTGCCAATTCTACCTTTGATGATGGAATTTATTTAGCCATTGCTCAGGTCTCTGCGCTGTTATGGCTAAGCGGATGGTAAATGCTGGGCTGCTCAAATCCCAGAAGGAAACTTGAAACAGCTGCCACAACTGTTTTGTAATTTATATTTTATTTTGAAATGCATGCCTTGAATTCAGTAGTAATAAGTCCACTGAGACTGAAAGGTTTTTTTTACAAAACTAAATTAAACCTTTATTAATAGAAGAAAAGATGTTAAGCAGATACATAGGTCTACAAATTACTACTATAATAACTCCTAAATCCCCTAATTAATCTGTCTTCCAGTTACACCTCTGTTAAGTCAACAGTAAAAACAAATAAATTTCAACAGACCCAGGCAAAGCAACACAATATCCTGGACAGTGATATTCACCAATGAATTTTCTTGTCTTAATTTCCTGTAGACAGCAACTTGATGCATAGAGGCTGGAGTCTTTTCACACTTGTTAGATCTTAGAAAACTTTTCCCTTACACATAACCTCATCTCCTTTATGCATGTTTCTTTCTTTGTAATGTAAATTCCATTGTTCCAATATGTCTTTGCAACTTTACTTTTCTCATAATATAAATCTTTCATAGTACTAATATTATTAATAACCTTTGGGAAAAATGGACACACTGGATGGCTTAGCTTCTTATGGCTAGGTGTAACATCTTACCATCTCTTTGAAATTCAAAGTAACCTAATTTATCTAAAAATGCAAATGTTCCTCACACCTCACATTCTAAAACTTCAGCCATGTTTACATATTTAACATTTCAAACCTAGCTTCCCTTTTGATCACTCAAAAGCTCTAGACCATCTATCTTCAATTCAATTAAATCCCCTCCCCACCCCCCCACACACTCTACATGGAGAAACTAATCCAAACTCCACTATTAACCTACCTTTACAATAAATCACAATATTATTATGAAAATTATTATATTTTCATGACAACACAAGAAGGAAAAATTCCTGGAAACTTTTCCTGTAACTGCTGTGTCTCCTTAACTTCACTTGATCATTCTGTAACTACTGGAGAAGCTACCACTTTTACTCTGGCCATATCATTTCTGAGGAGTAAGTCAACTCCATCTACAGGAAAACTATGAACAATAACATTCCAGACATTAGGTCACTCTCCAGGTGCACCCGATATAAAGGTACAGGTATATACACCCTGCCAACATCATTCGCTAAAACCTTGGCATTTAGTAAACTCTCTGGTAGAAAGGTCAGGCCTTTCACCAACAAAAGCATTTGGGTAGCCCCTGTATCCCTAAGCATAACTACAGATTAACCTGCTTCACTTGACAGACAAGGAGTTGCATTTCCTTTTTACAAGAATTCCCTGTAGCTTTCAGGTATCTTGTTCACCTCCCCCGCACTCACAGCAGTGTTTGTACTTGGCTTTACAGCTGCAGTCAGAGCTGCAGCTTGGTCTGTAGTACTCTTGGTTTAGGCCCCTTTCTCTGCATCAATCTTGCATGCCACAGTAAGTCCTATAGATTTACTCTGTAATTTCCAGCAATTCTCACAAAGATGTCCTACCTTGTGGCAATGGGAACACTTAGGCCTTCATACATCACTCCCACCCTCATAACTTTCCTTTCTGGTCTGAGGAGGAGATTCTGGTACATTCTCAGCTGTCCCTTCTTGTCCCTTGCTACTTGCCTTCCTGTCACTCTCTGACTTACTGTCCTTCTTGGGTTGAGGGGGTGACTGAGAAAAGGTTTGGGCTAGTGGACTAGCTCGTGATCATCAGCCATCTCAGCTGCCTGTCAGGCTGTTGAAACCTTTTGGTTCTCTACATGGGATGGAATGAATTTTTCAATTCCACCAGGAGAATTATTTCCCTAAGGGCCTCATATGTAGCCTTTGCCTTTACTGACCATATCCAAAGTTCAAAGGTAGTTCACTTTATCCTCTCAAACTCTATATACGTCTGCCCAGGCTGTTTCTGGAGATTCTGAAATTTCTGTCTATAAACTTCAGGGACTAACGCATGAGCAGCAAGAATAGCCTTTTTTCCACCTCATAATCTATAGAAGACTCTTCAGAAAGCAAGGCATAAACTTCATGAGCACTGCCAGTCAATCTGCTTTGCATAGATAATGTCCAGGTTTCTTTCTGCTATTCCATATGCTTAGCTATCTTTTCAAAAGAAATGAAAAATGCCTCTACGTCCCTTTCCTCAAACTTCAGGAGGGCTTGTACAAACTTAAACACTTCCCCACTGGCTCTTAGGTTAGAGTCACGATCTTTCACATCAACATTTCTGCTGGAGTCAGGGCCAGCCTGTTGTTTTAGTTCCAGCACTCTAAGATGGCTTTTCCTTTCTCGCTCCTTTTCTCTCTCTCCTGCCTTTCTGCTTGCCCCCTTTGAAATGCTCTCTTTTTTTACCCCCTCTCATTCCCTTGCCTTCTCCTTCACCTGAAATTCTAGTTCCAACTTCTCCTGTCCTAACTGAAACTGTGACCATGGAAACTTGTTCCCTTTCAATTCTAAAGGTTCCTCCAGTTCTTTCACTTCCATTTTCAGCTTTTTGGCTACTGGTTTCCGCAGCTCTGCTTTCGTAGCTCTTGCTCTAACTTCTATCTTCTCCACTACACTTGCCAATTGTGCAACAGTTAATATTGCTAAAAAATGATAATTTAACCCTGGCTGCTCCAAAAACTCACTTGCATCAGGAGTAGCCATATTGCTAATAAAAACTTTAATACAGAAGAAAGTTGGATTTTCCCTTTTCCCCTTTTATCCTTTCCTAATTATTATTCTGCTTTCGTCTTAGGTTCTATCCCACGATATTACGTCCAAGATGGGAGGAGTGCACCATCTGTCTCTAGTTCCACTACTCTGTGGGTGACAACATATATTTAAATGATTTCACCAGCTAGCTATACAGCCAAATCTGTGCTTTACCCATGAATCTCAGAATCACCACTCAATGCCCAGGTTTCTTCAATAAACAACAACATTATTATCCCTCTGATCCCATCCCATCTTCTAATCCCAGCCCTTGCCGTGTATTCACTATACTCTCTGACTTTCCCCTCTCTGATGCTGAACGTTCCGTACTCAGCAAAGGACTTAGTTCCATTCCCTTATGCCCTCACCTCAATGAATTTCTGGCTCGGCATGTTGCTGAACTCTTCTTCCGCCGCCTTCGTCTCCATGCTCACTTCTTTGGGCAGGAGTCCTCCTCCCCCATTTCACAGATCCTTTCACCCGCCTCCAGTGTTCTCCCATCACCTGGACCCCTCCCTCTGGCCTCTTACCTGCTCTTGATCTTTTCATTGGGAAATGTCGGCGTGACATCAGTCGTCTCAATTTCTCTACTCCTCTCACCCACTCTAAGCTGTCTCCTTCTGAATTTGCCGCACTCCGTTCTCTCAGGTCCAACCCTGACTTTGTCATCAAACCTGCTGACAAGGGTGTTGCTGTTATCTGGTGTACTGACCTCTATCTCGCAGAGGCTGAGCGCCAGCTCGCAGACACTTCCCTTGGACCATGATCCCACCACCGAATATCAAGCCATTGTTTCCAGGAATGTCACTGACCTCATCTCCTCTGGCGATCTTCCCTCCACAGCTTCCAACTTCATAGTCTCCCAACCTCGGACGGCCCGCTTCTACCTCCTACCCAAAATCCACAAACAGGACTGTCCTGGTAGACCGATCATGTCAGCCTGTTCCTGCCCCATGGAACTCATTTCTTGCTATCTTGACTCCATTCTCTCTCCCATTGTCCAGGCTCTTCCCACCTACATCCGCGATTCCTCTCACGCCCTACATCATATCAACAATTTCCAGTTCCCTGGCCCCAACCGCCTCCCCTTCAGTATGGACGTCCAATTTCTCTACATCTCCATCCCCCACCAGGATGGTCTGAGGACTCTCCTTGAACAGAGGCCTGAACAATCCCCATCCACCACCACTCTCCTCTGTCTGCCTGAACTTGTTCTCTCACTGAACAATTTCTCCTTAAACTTGTCTCACTTCCTCCAAATAAAAGGTGTAGCTATGGGTATCTGCAGGGGCCCCAGTTATGCCTGTTTCTTTATGGGGTATTTGGACCATTCCTTGTTCCAGTCCTACTCAGGCCTCCTCCCATAACTCTTTATTCGGTACATTGATGACTGTTTCGGTGCTGTTTCATGCTCTTGTCTGGACCTGGAAAAATTTATCAATTTTTCTTCCATTCTCCACCCCTCTATCAAATTCACATGGTCCATCTCCGATGCTTCCCTCCCTTTCCTTGACCTGTCTGTCTCCATTTCTGATGATATACTATCCACCAATATTCACTACAAGCCCCCCAACTCCCACAGCTACCTCGATTACAGCTCCTCATGCCCTGCTTCCTGTAAGGACTCCATCCCATTCTCTAAGTTCCTTTGCCTCCGTCGCATCTGTTCTAATGCTGCCACTTTCCAAAACAGTTCTTCTAACATGTCTTCCTTCTTCCTTAACTGAGGTTTCCCACCCCCTGCGGTTGACAGGGCCCTCAACTGCGCCTGGCCCATCTCCCGCACCTCTGCCCTCACACCTTCCTCTCCCTCTCAGTACCATGATAGGCCCCCCCCTTGTCCTTACTTTTCACCCCACCAGCCTCTGCATCCAAAGGATCATCCTTTGCCATTTCCACCAACTCCAGCATGATGCCACCACCAAACACATCTTCCCTTCACCCCACCCAGTCGGCATTCCGTAGGGACCGTTCCCTCCAGGACAACCTGGTCCACTCCTCCATCACCCCCAATACTTCATCCCATGGCACCTTTCTGTGCAATCGCAGAAGGTGCAACACCTGACCCTTTTACCTCCTCCGTCCTCACCGTCCCAGGGTCCAAACACTCCTTTCAAGTGAAGCAGCACTTCACTTGCACCTCCTACAATTCAGTCGACTGCATTCGCTGCTCCCAATGCAGTTTCCTCTACATTGGGGAGACAAAACGCAGACTGGGTGACCGCTTTGCGGAACACCTTCAGTCTGTCTGCACCATGACCCAGACCTCCCTGTCGCTTGCCATTTCAACACTCCACCCTGCTCTCATGCCCACATGTCCGTCCTTGGCTTGCTGCAATGTTCCAGTGAAGCCCAACACAAACTGGAGGAACAGCACCTCATCTTCCGACTAAGCACTTTACAGCCTTCTGGACTTAACATAGAGTTCAACAACTTCAGACCATGAACTGTTTCCTCTATCAACACCCCTTTTCAATCCCTTTTTCAAAATTCAATTTTATTTTTTTAACCACTTATTTTTATTTTTATTCATTTTTATCTTCATTCATTTATTCATTATATTATCCACTTTGTTATCCCCTAGTTCTTATCCCATTTTCAATCCATTTTTCCCCCACCACTGCCCCCTCCCCCAATTCCACCCCCACTAGGGCCATCTGTTACTTGTTCCATGTTGTTCTTTCACACAATGCTTACCCTTGTTTTGCTATTATCACATTCTGCTTTCTTACCTTTATGCCACTATCAGCACCTTTTTCAGCCCTTACCACTACCATTAACACTCCCTTTGTCCTTTTGTTCATGACATCTTTGTCATTTCCTCCTTTGTCCCCACCTATCTCTGGCCTTCTATCCAGCTCCACCTGCCCCACCCCCCCCTTAAACAGTATAAATTTCATCGCATTTCCACTTCTCTTCAGCTCTGAAGAAGAGTCAAACGGACTCGAAACGTTAACTCTGTTTCTCTCTCCACAGATGCTGTCAGACCTGCACTTTCTGTTTTTGTTTCAGATTTCCAGCATCTGTTTTTAACAGAATTATTAGTTTATTATAAAAACCAGACCTGTCTAGTAAATGCAAAGCTTATTAACATACAGTATGAAATATGAAAGTATAACAATTACTCTTTCCATATACCCTAACTCTCACACGCACACACAAACATACAAACATACACGCACACACACAAACATACATGCACACACATACACACAAACATACACACGCACACACAAACATACGCACACACACACACACACACAAACATACACACGCGCACACATACACACACAAACATTTACGCGCACACACACTCACAAACGTACATGCGCAAACACACAAACACGCGCACACACACAAACGTACGCGTGCACACATGCACGCGCGCGCGCACACACATACACTCACAAACGTACACATGCAGACACACAAATGCACACACACAAACATTTACACGCACACACACATACACAAATGTACACGCGCAGACACACAAACACACACATGCAAACGTCCGTGTGCACACATGCATGCGCGCACACACACACACACACAAACGTACACGCGCAGACACACACACATGCACAAACACACACACGCGCACACACACAAACATACATGCGCACACACATACACACAAACATACACACCAAAAAATAAAATAAAATAGAGGCATTCTGCTAAAAGTTTAAAAGTCAGCTGTTCAGGGGAAAAGGATGGATGGTGCAGTGCTTGAAATGCTGTCCAGGTTACACATTTGGTCTCTCAGCGCTGCTCTGTGAAATAATCAATGATTCTTGCACAACTTTTCAGGTGGACTTTGCAGAAAACCTGCAGTCGGTCGATTTCAGAATGTAGAGTGACTTGGAGCAACTTCCATTCACTTTTTGCTTTTGACTGAGACTGGAGCTTCAAATTCTTCCAGAATGTTCTTTGTCCTTGAAGGTGAACTATTTTCCCTGATTAAAGAGTTTAAGACATATTCTGTATATAAATCCCCAATCCCCTCAATTAGATTCCAGTCTGTAACTCACTCCCGGTTATTGTATATATAAACTACCCCAAACCCCTCAATTATTTTCCAATCTGTAACTCAATCCCGGGTATCTACTATTTTATATATAAACCACCCGAACCCCTCGATTAGATACCAGTCTGTAACTCACTCCCGGGTGTCTGTTATTCTATATGTAAACCCCCAAACCCCTCGATTAGGTTCCAGTCTGTAACTCATTCTCAGCTATCTGTTATTCTGTCTATAAACTACCTAAACCTCTCAAGGAGTGTTTGTGTATCGACACCACATTTACATTGCTAAATGCACCAGGCAGAGCAAAGACCCATGAAAATATAATTCCATTGTAAGGGTAAAGTGGAGTGGCTCTGTTCCGTTTTGTAGATTTGCTCGAGGAGATGTTGAAATGAAAGCCAGAGCCATCACAGGAAGAGAGAGAATTCTTCCACAGCCTGAATTAAAATGGAGCATCCTCACCTGCTGGTCTCTGGGTATCTGCCTCTTACTTCAAATCCCATTTTCTTTCTCCGTTAGTGAATATATTGACTCACAGGATGGCAGGAATTGGTAGGCATATAAAGACATCTAGGTCACCTTCCACTATTCTGTGAGTCTCATAACGTCATTATTGATTTATGACAGGTGTTCAGTCTCTTCAATGGGTCAACAATAGGCCCAGACATGAGGGGAATGAAAGTCCCAGTGGGGAGAGAGCTCTGGGAACCATGAGACTCCTGCTGAGCTTTTACTGCAGGAAACTGAGAGGGTCTCTGCTATGACAACCCATTTCTTACGAGTGACCCTTTGACCTTGGCTATTGGCTCATGGGAGAGGAAGTTACAGATGCCTAAAGCACCTTTTGTGACCACGGGACATCCCAAAGCGCTTTACAAGTAATAAATTAATATCGAAATGTAGTCACTGTTATCCTGTAGGAAACATGGCAGCCAATCAGTGCACAGTAAGATCCCACCAAGGGCAACATGATGGCCAGAATTTCATGGCTCCTGCTGCCCGGTGGGATATTACAGTCCTGCTGAACTGAATGGAGGTTTAGATGGCTCATTATATCTGCTGGGGGGAGACATGCTGTGGCAAGGCTGTGAAATCCTGGCCCATGTTTTTAGGTTTTCATTGAAGGGTGAACATTGGCCAGGGTGCCAGGGGGATTCCTCCTTGCTCTTCTTCAAATTAGTAGCATGGGATCTTTTATGTCAACCTGAGAGGGCAGATGGGTCCTCGGTTTGACGCTTCAACCAAAAGATGGCTCCTCCAACAGTACTGCACTCCCTCACTACTGCCCCTCAGTGTCAATCTTGATTTTTGTGCTCAGCCTCCAGATTCGGAGGTGAGAGAGTCTGAGCCACTGAGTCACAGCAGCAATGGTTTCGCTCACTGATCATTATAGAAAATTTCCCAATTGCTGGGATTGATTTCAGTCAGGGTACCTCAATGTCTCAGTGGGTGGATATACTGCCCCTGAAATTCAACTCCATAGAAAGAGCTAAAAGCAAAAAACTGTGGATGCTGGAAATCCAAAGCAAAAACAAAAATACCTTGAAAAACTCAGCAGGTCTAACAGCATCTGCAGAGAGGAACACAGTTAACGTTTCTTCAACAGAACTAAGGAAAACTAGAAAAGAGGTGAAATATAAGCTGGTTTAAAGGGGTGTGGGACGGGTAGAGCTGGATAGAGGGCCAGTGATAGGTGGAGATTGCCAAAAGATGTCATAGACAAAAGGACAAAGAGGTGTTGATGGTGGTGATATTATCTAAGGAATTGTCACCTATTATCACATTCCTTAGATAATATCACCACCTTCAACACCTCTTTGTCCTTTTGTCTGTGACATCTTTTGGTTATCTCCACCTATCACTGGCCCTCTATCCAGTTCTACCTGTCCCACCCCCGCCCGTTAAACCTGCCTACATTTCACCTCTTTTCTATTTTTCCTTAGTTCTGTTGAAGCGTCATACGGACTCGAAACGTTAACTGTTTTCCTCTCTGCAGATGCTGTCAGACCTGCTGAGTTTTTCCAGATATTTTTGTTTTTGCAAGAAAGAGCTGTTTGATTCAATCCTGTGCACATCTGGAGTGAGAGCAGGGTGTGGTTCTGCTGTGAGGTCCATGGTAACAGGCAGAGAACAGCCTGGATTGAGGCACCCCAGCAAGAGTTGGAATCATAGAATGGTTACAGCACCAAAGGAAGCCATTCAGCCCATTGTGTCAGTGCCAGCTCTCCGTCAGAGATGCTCAGCCCGTCCCACTCCCCCACCTTTTCCCCAAAGTTCTGTAAATCTTTCATCTTCAGATAATGACATATTTCTCTTTTGAAAGCCATGATTGAATTAGCGTCCACCGCACTCTTGAACGCTTCATTCCAGATCCTCAGTTAACAGGGGTGAACTTATCCCTTTAGTGGTAGCCCACACTGATTGATAAATATTATCCTTTTAACTCCCTGTTTAATTCTTTGTCCCCTTGGCAGCAGGTCAGAGAGAAAAAGCCATGTGATTCTCTCATCCTTTCCCAATGCCAGTATGGACATGAACATGTATTTGCAAGACCATTGGTGACTGTTAACAGGTAGAAAGAGGAGGTGAAAATAAAGCAGAAAGCACTGTACCCTCTTCAGTGCCATGCATTAGTGATGTAGAAGACCAAAATTTACTTGTACCAGTGACTTAATCTGTGGTCACTGCCTATTCAACCCAACAAATACATCCAATTACATGGTCCTTATTAAAGTTTTAAGAGCGCTTCACAGAGAAATGGCCTCCAGGATTTGATGGCAATCTGAATTTAGTGAAAATCCCCCTCGTTGGTCTCCCCCCCCACTCCCGGACTAGTAACCCAGGGAAAGGGAATCCGTGTTCCGTCACGGGCTGTTTGAAACACAAGTCTAGGTCGAACAGGCTAATCCTGTCGGAGCATTGATCAGGAGAGTGATGGGGAGTCAGTGGCAAGTGAGGAGAGTTATTGGAAGTGTCTAAAATTGATAGTTTCGGGGCTTTAAGGGGCAATGAGTCACTCATGGAGGGAGGGAACAAAGCAGAGTAAATGGCCCAGTGTTTCTTGAATGAACAAGCACATAAAGGACAGAGTGAAAACAACCTTGATTGGCTCCCTCATTCCAACATGTACTCCCGACAGACACACACACACACACACACACACACAGATAGACATGCGCAGACACACACAGACACAGGCAAACACACTCACACAGACACACATACACAGACACACACGCTCACACACATACATGCACACACACTGAAGCACACACACTGAGACACACACAAACACAAACCAACACACACTGAGACACACACACTCACACATATACTGAGACACACACACACATACATACACACACACATACTGAGACACACACACACGCAGTGAGACACACACACACACACACAGACTCACACACACTGAGACACACACACACACACACACACACAGACTCACAAACACTGAGACACACACACTGAGACACACACACACACACAGAGACACACACACAGACTCACACACTGAGACCCACAAACATTGAGACACAAACCAACACACACACTGAGACACACACACACACACACACACTCACACACACATACATGCACACACACTGAAGCACACATACTGAGACACACACACACACACACAGACACACACACACACAAACCCCACACACAGACACACACATAGACACAGACACATGCATAGAGACAAACACACTCACACATACACACACACACACACACATACATAAACACACACTGAGACCACACACTTAGACACACACACACAGACTCACACACACTGAGACATACACACGGACTCACACACACTGCGACACACATACACACACACACACACAGACACACACACAGACATACACACAAACACATACACGCACATATACACGCAGACTCACACACAATGAGGCACACACACAGAGACATATGCACACAGACATACAGACACATAGAGTCACACACACACCGACATACGTGCGCACACACAGACACACACAGAGACACACACACTCACACATACACTCAGACACATACATACACACACACATACTGAGACACACACACGCAGTGAGACACACACACACACTGACTCACACACACTGAGACACACACACTGAGACACACACTGAGACACTGAAACACACACACGCACACTGAGATCCACACACACATTGAGACACACACACACACAGACTCACACACTGAGACTCACACACATTGAGACCCACACACACACACACACACACACTCACACACTGAGACACAAACACACTGAGAAACACACACACACACACACACACACACACACACACACACACAGAAACACACACACTGAGACACACACACACCCGCACAGACTTACACACTGAGACCCACACACACTGAGACACAAACACACTGAGAAACACACACACACACACACACACACACAGAAACACACACACTGAGACACACACAGACCCGCACAGACTTACACACTGAGACCCACACACACTGAGACACACACACACACACACACACTGAGACAGACACACACACAGACTCTTCGACAAAACAAAAATAATGACTCATTTAACAAACATGCGAAGCGATGGTCAGCTGGAATGGAATCAATGGCTGAATGGCTCCCTTCTGTGCAATTATGCCTCTAAGACAAGCAGGGTGGCTAGTCAGGTTCAATCCTGGTCCAAGTTGAATGGTTATACAGTCATTGAGTCAATACAGGCTAAAAGAGGCTATGTTAGCTCTCTGTAAGACAATGCAATCGGTTCCATTCCCTCGCTCTATCCCCGTATCCCTGCAAGTTTAATTCCTGCCAGTGTCCATCCTATTTTCCTTAGAAAACATTAATCATCTCCATTTCCACCATCCTCATTGGCAGTGAGTTTCAAGTCACTGCCACTTACTGCATAAGAACATTCTTGTCACATCCCCCTGTATCCCGTCCAAAACTTTAAACCTGTGTCCCCCTAGTTATTGTACTAAGAGCTAATGGGAACAAATTTTCTTTATCTACCCAAACCCATCATCATCTTGTACACCTTGATCAAAATCTCCCCTCAATCTCTTTCGCTCCAAGGAGAACAATCCCAGCTTCTCCGACTGTACCTTGAAGATAATAAGATCCCTCGTTCCTGGGCCTATTCTGGTAAACCTCCTCTGCCCCCTCTCGATGACTCTCACGTCCTTCCCAAAGTGTGGGGCCTAGGACCAGTTGTGGGGGGGAGTGGGGGGGGCATTTTTGGCCTCAGTGTCCCTTGTAAAGAGTGTGATTTTGGCCAAAGAATGACAAGCAGGTCAGATGTTTTCATAAACGATTGGCAGTTTCCTTATCTCACTCAGGATCTCTGCTGAAGAAGGCACCTCTAATTGGAATATAGGACGACAACTACAACAACAACTTGCATTTGTATAGCACCTTCAACATTGTAAAATGTCCTAAATGCGCTTCACAGGAGCATTTTCAAACAACAATTTGCCATCAAGCCAAATGAAGAAACATTAGAAATATAAACAGAAAAGGATGGAAAAGCCCAGCAGGTCTGACGGCAAGTGTGGAGAGAGAAACAGCGGTCACGTTTCATCAGGAATACTCAGACCGGCGACCACAAACTTGCTCAAGTTTTAAGGAGAGTCTTAAAGAGGAGAGGGTGATATTACACATCAGCAGGGCCGGGAGGCCCAGCCAGCGTGAGGGGTTAAAGGTTCCGGCCGGAGAGGTGCGCAGAGGCTTAGGGAGGGAAACGCAGAGCCTGGTACCCAGATAGCTGAAGGCACAGCCACCAATGGTGGAGCGATTAAAATTGGGGAAGTTCAAAGGATAGAATTGGAGGGACGCAGCGATCTCAGAGGGTGGGAGAGTTGGAGGAGATTACAGAGATAAGGAGGGGCAAGGCCATGGGGGAATTTGTACAGAAGGGCTGGCGTTACAGTTGTGGGAATCCTTGATTCTTCGCCTCCTTCTTCTGCCAGGTCAGTTTCCCCCTAAGAATGAATAATGAGAGCTCCCCTTTGATGTGGTTCCCTCAGAAGTTTTTTTCAAGAGTCCTTGAGAAAGTTCATGAGGGTATGTGTGCTTAAAGGGGGCAGTTTTTAAAAAATGTTTTCATCCTCTTCCATTTGAAAACTGATGATTTAAAGACAGTTACCTGCATGTGAAGAAATAGCAGCCTTTTAAACCGGACGACACTGCTTGTGTTAGAGAGAAGCATTGGCTGGTTCGCAGACCTGTACAAGTTCAACCACATCAAAGGATTCCAGTGAAATCAGAACTGCTTGTTCTGTAAAACCACAGTTACTTCAATCAGCACCACCCTTAACTCACACTCTTATATTGTGTCTGGCTTCAGAGGAGCTCTCTCACCTCCCAGTCACAGATTGTGGGTTCAGGTCACCACTCCAGGGGCATGAACACAAAATCCCAATGCAGTACTGAGGGAGTGCGGCACTGTTGGAGGGTCAGTACTGAGGGAGCGCTGCTCTGTCGGAGGGTCAGTACTGAGGGAGCGCTGCACTGTTGGAGGGTCAGTACAAAGGCAGTGCAGCACTATCGGAGGGTCAGTACTGAGGGAGTACTGCACTGTCGGAGGGTCAGTACTGAGGGAGCGCTGCTCTGTCGGAGGGTCAGTACTGAGGGAGCGCTGCACTGTTGGAGGGTCAGTACAGAGGGAGCGCAGCACTATTGGAGGGTCAGTACTGAGAGAGTCCCGCACTGTCGGAGGGTCAGTACTGAGGGAGTACTGCACTGTCGGAGGGTCAGTACTGAGGGAGCGCTGCACTGTCAGAGGGTCAATACTGAGGGAGCGCTGCACTGTCGGAGGGTCAGTACTGAGGTTTTTCTGTAGTGGTTTGATACAACTGTATGGCTTGCCCCACCATTTCAAAGGGCAGTTAAGAGTCAACCACATTGTTGTGGGTCTGGAGTCATAGGTAGACCAGACCAGGTAAGGACGGCAAATTGGCCTGAAGGACATCAGTGAACCAAATAGATTTTTCGGCAATGGAGTAGTTTCATGATCATTAATATTGAGACTAGCATATTATTCCAGATTTATTCATTAATTGAAGTTAAATTTATCCAGCTGCCATGTTGGGATTTGACTTCATGTCTCTGGAGTATTAGTCCATGCCTCTGAGCTCCTTGTCCAGTAACATTACTATCATAACCAACTACCATCCCTGATTAGAATCAAGTAGTATAGATTCTTGCCTGGATGAGTGCAGCTCCCACAACACTCAAGAAGCTCAACATTATCCAGGAAAAAGCAGCCCACTTGATTCGCACTCCATTCCCTACAAACATTCACTCCCTCCACCACCGACACTCAACAGCAGCAGTGTATACCATCAACAAGATGCACTGCAGGAATTCACCAAGGCTCCTTAGGCAGCACCTTCCAAACCCACGACTTCTACCACCTAGAAAGACAAGGGCAGCAGATAGATGGGAACACCACCACCTGGAAGTTCCCCTCAAAGTCACTCACCATCCTGACTTGGAAATATATCACCATTCCTTCACTGTCACTGGGTCGAAATCTTGGAACTCCCTCCTTAACAGCACTGTGGGTGTACCTACACCACAGGGACTGCAGCGGCTCAATAAGGCAGCTCACCACCACCTTATCAAGGGCATTTAGGGATGGGCGATAAATGTTGGCCCAGCCAGTGAAGCCCACATCCCATGAATGAATAAAAAATATATACATTTAAGGAGAAGCTGGAGAAACGCATGAGGGAGGAAGGAATGGAAGGGTGTGCTGATGGGGTGAGGTGAAGAGGATTGTGGAGCAGAAACCCCAGCACGGGGCAGGCAGGATGAAGGGTCTGTTACCCTGTCGTAAATTTGATGTGTCTGTGTGATTACTGAACCCGGATTGGAACAACCTCAGTCCAGCACAGTGCTGAGCTGCAGATCTTTGCAGATCTTTGTGCCTTGATGAAGTATTCACTCAATCCCTGCAGAAACAAAAATGTTGTGTCTCACAAAAATGATTAGATGGGGAAAAAATGCATGACTTCACCAGATGGAGTTTGATGGTAGCCGTGCACTTAGGAAGCTGAATGTTATAATTCAAGTGTTGCGAAAACTCTATGATTAGCTGAGGAATTCTGTGGGAATGAACTGGGAGAGATTTGATCCACTGGGATTCTGGTCAATGGAAATGTTTTTTAGTTTTATTCTCAGGCTGTCGATATCGTTGGCAAGGTCAGCATTGGTTGCCCATTCCGACTTACCCTGAGAAGTTGATGGTGTGCAGCTTCTTGAGCTGCTGTGCATGCCCAGAGAGCTGAGGGTTACTACAAGCGGTCACTTCCAGTGGCCATTAAGTGTCAACCTTGTTGGTCTGTGACTGGTGTCAGAAATAGGCCCAGCCCAGGTAAGGACAACAGGGGCAGGTCAGATACCCAGTCAAAGGATGTTAACTGACCGTCCTGAGATTGAATGTGGGCAGACTGGATAGTTCCCAGGTTTGATCTCTCTGTGCGAAGTATGTTGGTCTTGGCTGTGGTGTTGAGAGCACATGAAAAAATAATAGCCTATGCCCTCCCTGACCCTGGGCTTCTTGTCATTGAGGCTGGATACAGGAGTAACTTGACATAAATTTCTACAAAAATGTCAGTTGAAAAGCATTAACAGTTGAAGGCCTGTCACCTGCAATTGGCCTTTGGGCTTTAAAGAGTTAACCGAGTATGCAGGAGAACAGAGGAGCACAGTGCTCTGTATTTGTAAGCAGGCCCTCACTGAAACCTTGGCTTGCCTGCTTGGACTTTGAGCAAGATTCTGCTGTACACACAACACTCCAAGTATTTACAATGTGCTGCATTTAGTGCAGGAGTCAAACTCCATATTTTCCCTTATATGGAGAGTAAAGTGAGTGCTGTCAGAGAGTGGACGGCCAGGCTGATTGGATCCTGCTGGCCCTGCTCTAGCTGTACTCTTACTTTCCTTGCCGATTGCTCCTTTCCCTCCTGAGCTGCTGCTCATCCGCCCTTCACGTTTGGTTGGCATCAGGTGAGCACCATCACTGATCAACCCGTCCTGCTCCCTGGCCCACACAGCAAGGCCATCCGCCAGGGTGACTGAGACAGCCAACCAACAATCTGTCTGCTTTCTCCCATTGTCTGCGCATGGGTGGTGGCAGTTCTCCTGCTGCACGCACTGGGACTATCAAACTCAGGCAAGAGCTGGGCTGGAGTTTGGAAGCATTGTAACTTCTACATCCTCTTTGACCCTGAGATGAACCCCTGAATATGTGTCCACTCCAGAACTAGGATCTCCTCCCTCCATCTCCCTACCTATCCCCACACCTGCCTTAGCTCAGCCCATCACCCAGTGAAACGCTCCTCCATCTTTTGATGCGATCAGACTTGACTATTCCAACAGTATCCAGGCCGATCTTTCCCCTTGCACTCTCTTTAACTCTCAGTTTATTCATAACTCTGTTGCAGCACTGGATAAATGCATCGGTGGATGCGATATTGAATCAGAGGGACAGCAGTAACATAAGATCCTGCAGCACAGGAGAAGGCCATTCAGCCCATCATGCCTGTGTCGGCCCTTTGAAAGGTCTACCCAATTAGTCCCCCTCCGCCCGCTCTCTCCCCATAAGTCCTGCCAATTTCTCCTTTTCAAGTATTTATCCAATTCCCTGTTGAAAGTTATTATTGAATCTGCTTCCACCACCCTTTCAGGCAGCGTCCTCCAGGTCACAACAACTCGCTATGTAAAAAATTCTCCTCATCTCTCCCTCTGGTTCTTTTACCAATCCTCTTCAATCTGTGTCCCTTTAGGTATTGAGCCCCCGCTACTGGAAACTGTTTCTCCATATTTCCCCCATCAAAACCTCTCATGATTTTGAACATCTCGATTAAGCCTCCCCTTAACTTCCTCTGGTCTAAGGAGAACCAATCCCAGCTCCTCCAGTCACTTTCTGCCCTTTCTCCAACATCAGCAAGGGGGCTTTCGAGAAGGGGGTCAAGAGATGACCTTTGGAATCGTAGCTGACCTTTCTCCAGCCTGTGTTCAGTTAAGTGCACACTGTCTGAGATCGAATGTACTGTATCAACTAGCAAGCCAAGAAAGGCACTATATAAATGCCTTTCAGGGGTAATGCTGACTCTGGGTGTGGGTGGTAAGCTGGCAGGCTGCAGATTGGGTGCACCCTCGAGGAAGGGAAGGCCAGTGGTAGGAGGCGGTATGTTGGGCAGATGACCCATTAGTACCCACTCACTGCAAGAACAGGCTGGCCATTTAAACACAGAAACAGCTGCAAGACTATAAATCACTTTATTAATTTAAGGGACAGATGTGACCAATAGATGTGACTCTACAGTAGAGCAGCAGTTGAAGATAATGTGCACACTGCCCTAGACCCCACAACCATCCACCCCATTGTAATCCTGAGCTCGCAATGTTCACTCACCGCTCGAGGCTTTCCACCAAACTCAACTGAGTGAAATTCTGTGAAAGGACAAGAGGGAATCAGTGTGAGAGAGAATCAGTGTGAGAGACAATCAGTGTGAGAGAGAATCAGTGTGAGAGAGAATCAGTGTCAGCGATATTCACTGTGAGAGAAAAACATTGTGAGAGAGAATCAGGCGGAGAATCAGTGTGAGAGAAGAATCAGGGTGAGAGAATCAATGTGAGAGAGAATCAGGAAGAGAATGAGCGTGACAGAGAGAATGAGCGTGAGAGAGAAGTGTGAGAGGAAATCAGCGTGAGAGAGAATCATTTGAGAGAGTCAATGTGAGAGGAAATCAGTGTGAGGGAGAATCAGTGTGAGAGTGATTAAGTGTGAGAGTGAATCAGTGTGAGAAAGAATCAGTGTGAGAGAGAATCAGCGTGAGAGAGAATCAGCGTGAGAGAGAATCAGCGTGAGAGAGAATCATTTGAGAGAGAGTCAGTGTGAGAGGAAATCAGTGTGAGGGAGAATCAGTGTGAGAGTGATTAAGTGTGAGAGTGAATCAGTGTGAGAAAGAATCAGTGTGAGAGAGAATCAGCATGAGAGAGAATCAGCGTGAGAGAGAATCAGCCTGAGAGAGAATCATTTGAGAGAGAGTCAGTGTGAGAGGAAATCAGTGTGAGGGAGAATCAGTGTGAGAGTGAATAAGTGTGAGAGTGAATCAGTGTGAGAGAGAATCAGTGTGAGAGAGAATCAGCGTGAGAGAATCTGTGAGACGGGATCAGTGTGAGAAACTCAGGAAGAGAATCGGTAAGATGGGATCGGTGTGAGAGAGAATCAGTGTGAGAGAGAATCAGCGTGAGAGAATCTGTGAGACAGGGGATCAGTGTGAGAAACTCAGGAAGAGAATTGGTAAGATGGGATCAGTGTGAGAGAGAATCAGTGTGAGTGAGAATCAGTGTGGGAGGGAATTAATGTGAGGGAATCAGTGGGAGAGATAATCAGTGAGAGAGATAATCAGTGTGAGAGAGAATCAGCGTGAGATAGAATCTGTGAGCGAGAGGATCAGTGTGAGAAACTCAGGAAGTGAATCTGTAAGATGGGATCAGTGATAGATAGAACCAGCATGAGAGAAAATCAATGTGAGTGAGATTTGCTGTGAGAGTAAATCAGTGTGAGAGAGAATCAGGGAGAGAGAGAATCAGGGAAAGAGAGAATTAGTGTTAGAGAAAATCAGTGTGAGAGAGAATCAATGTGGGAGAAGAATCAGTGTGAGAGAGAATTAACGTGAGAGGGAATCAGCATGAGAGAGAATCAGTTTGAGAGAGAATCACTGTGAGAGAGAATAAGAGTGAGTGAGATTCAGTGTGGGAGGGAATCAGTATGAGAGAGAGAATCAGCGTGAGAGAGAATCAGCATGAAAGAGAATCAGGGAAAGAATCAATGTGAGAGCATCAACGTGAGCGAGATTCGCCATGAGAGAAAATCAGTGTGAGACAGAATCAGGGAGAGAATCAGTGTGAGAGAGAATCATTGTGAGTGACAATCAGCGTGAGAGAGAATCAGTGTGAGAGACAATCAGCGTGCGAGAGAATCAGTGTGAGAGACAATCAGCATGAGAGAGAATCAACGTGAGCGAGATTCGCCGCAAGAGAAGATCAGTGTGAGAGAGAATCAGTGTGAGAGAGAATCAGTGTGCGAGGCAATCAGTGTGAGAGAGAATCAACGTGAGTGAGATTCGCTATGAGAGAAAATCAGTGTGTGAGAGTGTGAGGGAGAGAATCAGTGTGAGACAGAATCAGTGTGAGAGAGAATCAGTGTGAGGGACAATCAGTGTGGGAGGGAATTAATGTGAGGGAATCAATGGGAGAGGTAATCAGTGTGAGAGAGAATCAGTGTGAGATAGAATCTGTGAGAGAGAGGATCAGTGTGAGAAACTCAGGAAGTGAATCTGTAAGATGGGATCAGTGATAGATAGAACCAGCATGAGAGAGAATCAACGTGAGTGAGATTTGCTGTGAGAGTAAATCAGTGAGAGAGAATCAGGGATAGAGAGAATCAGTGTGAGAGAGAATCAGTGCGAGTGAGAATCAGTGTGAGAAACAATCAGTGTGAGAGAGTTTGAATGTGAGTGAGATTTGCAATGAGAGAAAATCAGTGTGAGAGAGAATCAGCGCGAGAGAGGTTCAGTGTGAGAGATTCAGGGAGAGAATTAATGTGCAAGAGAATCAGAGTGAGAGAGAATCAGCATGAGAGGGAATCAGTATGAGACAGAATCAGCGTGAGAGAGAATCAGCACGAGAGATGTTCAGTGTGAGAGACTCGGAGAGAATCAGGGTGAAAGAGAATCAGCGCGAGAGGGAATCAGTGTGAGAGAGAATCAGCGTGAGAGAGAATCAGGCTGAGAGAGAATCAGCATGAGACAAAATCAGTATGAGACAGAATCAGCGTGAGACAGAATCAGCGTGAGAGAGAATCAGCATAAGAAACTCAAGGAGAGAATCTGTAAAACAGAATCAGTGTGAGTGAGAATCAGTGTGAGTGAGAATCAGTGTGAGAGAGAATCAGCGTGAGTGAGAATTAGTGTGAGAGAGAATCTGTGTGAGAGACAATCAGTGTGAGAGAGAATCTGTGTGAGAGAGACTCAGTGTGAGGGAATCAGTGTGAGAGGAGACTCAGTGTGAAGGAATCAGTATGAGAGATGATCAGTGTGAGAGAGAATCAACATGAGAGAAAATCAGTGAATGAAAATCAGTGTGAGTGAGAATCTGTGTGAGATGATCAGTGTGAGAGACTCAAGGCTGCAATGTCAGACAGTCAGTACTGAGGGAGTGCTGCACTGTCAGAGGGTCAGTACTGAGGGAGTGCTGCACTGTCGGAGGGTCAGTACTGAGGGAATGCTGCACTGTCAGAGGGTCAGTACTGAGGGAGTGCTGCACTGTCAGAGGGTCAGTACTGAGGGAGTGCCGCACTGTCGGAGGGTCAGTACCGAGGGAATGCTGCACTGTCAGAGGGTCAGTACTGAGGGAGTGCTGCACTGTCAGAGGGTCAATACTGAGGGAGTGCTGCACTGACAGAGGGTCTGTACTGAGGGAACACTGCACTGTCGGATGGTCAGTACTGAGGGAGCGCCGCACTGTCAGAGGGTCAGTACTGAGGGAGTGCCTCACTGTCGGAGGGTCAGTACTGAGGGAGTGCCTCACTGTCGGAGGGTCAGTACTGAGGGAGTGCTGCATTGTCGGAACGTTAATCTTTAATATGACAAAACCCGATCAGTAAAACAGACTATCTGGTCATTTTCTCATTACTGTTTGTGGTATCTTGCTGTGTACTAATTGACCATATTACAACAGTGGCCACACTTCCGAAAATAATTTCTTTGTCTCTCAATCAGTTTGGGATGTCCCGAGATCATGCAGCGTGTTACAAAGATGGGGATCTTTTGTCACATCAGTCTCCGTATCCCCGGCTGAGGGATTCACCTTCCTGATCCCTGTCCAATCCAGCGACTGCTGCCGGAGTCGGGAGCAGGAATGTGATCATGTCCCTGCCTGGTCCCGCTGGACAGGACTGACCACTGTGAACAGGTTTTCAAGAACAGCTAGACTCCTGTGGAATCGCCTCGCAGTCTTTTGAGAGAGGAGCGGGTTCGTTGGGGTGGGGGAATGAAAATTCGACAGAAAATGGGGCAGGGAGTGAGGAAAGCATATCACATCTCTCACACCAGCCTGAGACTACAGGATGGTGTCTCAAATAAAAATATTCTGAAGTAGAACTGCACCATCAGAGAAAATAAAGTTGCTTATTTTGCAAATGCAGCTGGAAAAGATGTAAAATTACCCTTGTACCATAGCTCAGGAATAAAAATTGCTGAGAACGATTTCAGTGTTTTGACATTTGCAATGCACATTCCCCCTTGCATTTGCATAACCGTGAGCATTTCCACATGAGCCTTTCAAAGGTTTTCGAAAACAATCAAACAATTTTAATTTTCCAAATCATTTCTGACACATGGACTTTGCCAGCGAGAAAAGCGCCTCTCTCTCCATTTTTTTAAAAAAAAAGAAATCTGCGCTAATAAAATTCGAAAATAATTTACATCATGAGCGGAGACTGACTGACAGCGAGTTGCCATGGCGATATTCCCATGGGTTCTGACTCCAAGCTACTGACGGCAGCTGGGAGAATCGCAGAACTAATCATCCTCCCACTCACGTGAGCTCAACTCTAACTCAACCTGCCCTCTCTCTCAAATCAGCTTTCATTACACTGTGTTTGGGGAGTCAGAGAGGAAAATAACACTGACACTCAGCAGAGTATCAATACTTCAGTGACTCGGAGCTCGAGGGCATTGTAACCCGAGTGACAGTGGGCCCCACAGTGCAGGCAAGGAGAGGTAGTCACCAGCAATATATCCACAGGGGGACCAATGGGGCACAATAACCCAGTGTCTGACCTGAAGGAGCCCACTTTGGTGTTCGAGAACATCAACAGCATGCAGGAAGCTCTTGAGAGCTTCACCCCTGAGCTCCAATGGTTCCGTTGGCACGTGTGCTGCTGTGGCTCAGGGTGACGGGCACCGGTTAGGGCAGCGGTAAGGAATGTGAACTGGCCCCTGGTGTGCTGGAAGAAAGGGAAGACCTTGTGCTCCTGCACGACCATCCATGTCCTCAGACATACTTACAGCTGGTTAAGCACATCATTAACTATTGTAGGAACCAATTTGTGCACAGCAAGCTCCCATTAGCAAGGTTGTGATAATGACCGATTCATCTGTTTTTTAAGTGATGATAGTTGAGGGACAAATATTGGCCCCAGTGCATTAGAGTCATAGTCATAGGGTCATAGAGGTCTACAGCACAGAAAAGGCCCTTTGGCCCATTGAGTCTTTGCCAGTCAAACAAGTACCTAACTATTCTAATCCCATTTTCCAGCACTAGGCCCATAGCCTTGTATGCCATGGCATTGCAAGTGCACATCCAAATACTTCTTAACTGTTATGAGGGTTTCTGCCTCTACCACCCTTTCAGGCAGTGAGTTCCAGATTCCCACCACCCTCTGGGTGAAAAAAATTCTTCCTCACATCGCCTTTAAACATCCTGCCCCTTACCTTAAATCTATGACCCCTGGTTACTGATCCCTCCACCAAGGAGAAAAGTTCCTTCCTGTCTACCTGTCTACTCTATATATGTCCCTACTAATTTTATACATCTTAATCATGTCCCCCCTCAATCTCCTCTGCTCCAGGGAAAATAACCCCAGTCTATCCAATCTCTCCTCATAACTAAAACTCTCCAGCCCAGGCAACATCCTGGTAAATCTCCTCTGCACTCACTCTACTGCAATCACATCCTTCCTATAATGCAGTTTCCAGAACTGCATGCAATACTCTAGCTGTGGCCCAACCAGCGTTTTATAAAGTTCCAGCATAACATTCCTGCTCTTATATTCTTTGCCTCGGCTAATAAAGGCAAGTATCCCATAAATATTCTAAACCACCTTATCTACCTGTCCCACTACCTTAAGGGGCCGGTGGACATGCACACCAAGGTCCCTGATCCTCAGTACTTCCCAGGATCCTACCATTCATTGTGTATTCCCGTGCCTTATTTGTCCTGCCCAAATACACCACCTCACGCTTATCTGGATTAAATTCCATTTGACACTGATCAGCCCATTTGACCAGCCTGTCTATATCCTTCTGTAATCTGAGGCTATCCTCTTCACTATTCACCACCCCACCAATTTTTGTGTCATCCGCAAACTTGCTGATCAACCCTCCTCCCTTCAAGTCTAAATCATTTATATATACCACAAACAGCAAGGGATCCAACACCGATCCCTGTGGAACCCCACTGGACACAGGCATCCAGTCACAAAAACACCCCTTGACCATCACCCTCTGCTTCCTGCCACTCAGCCAATTCTGGATCCAATTTGCATTGAGGAGGACACTGCCTACCCACTCCACTTCTTCAAAATTGCGTCTGTGCGAATTTTTGGCTCTACCTGAGGGGGGAATTAGCCTCAGTTTGATATGTAATCTGAAAAACAGCGCTCCCGACAGTGCAGCACTCTCTCAGTACTGGCCCCCTGTCTGTGCAGCACTCCCTCAGTACAAACACTCTGACAGTGCAGTGGTCCCTCAGTACTGACCCTCTGACAGTGCAGCACTCCCACAGTCCTGACCCTCTGACAGTGTGGCACTCCCTCAGTACTAACCCTCTGACAGTGCAGCATTCCCTCAGTACTGACCCTCCGACAGTGCAGCATACCCTCTGCACTGTCCCTCTGCACTGACCCTCTGACAGTGCAGCACTCCCTCAGTACTGACCCTCCGACAGTGCAGCACTCCCTCTGCACTGTCCCTCTGCACTGACCCTCCGACAGTGCAGCACTCCCTCAGTATTGACCCTCTGACAGTGCAGCACTCCCACAGTCCTGACCCTCTGACAGTGCGGCACTCCCTCAGTACTGACCCTCTGACAGTGCAGCACTCCCTCAATGTTGAGGTGCCATTTCTCGGACGAGATGTTAAACTGAGGCCCTGTCAGCCTTCAGAGGTGGATGTAAAGGATTCCATAATTATTGGTTCAAAGGAGAGCAGGTCCACTCAGCTGCTGATATCATTACAGCCTTGGCCCAAACATAAATAAAGGAGTTGAACTCAACAGGTGAGGTGAGAGTGACTGGCCTTGATATTAAGAAAGCATTTGACCGAGTGTGGCATCAAGGAGCCCTTGCAAATGTAGAGCCCATGGGAATCAGGGGGAATACTCTCTGCTGGTTGGAGTCATACCTAGCACAAAGGAAGATGATTGTAGTTGCTGGAGGTCAGTCATCTCAGTTCCAGGACATCACTGCAGGAGTTCCTCAGGGTAGTGTCCTCCGCCCAACCATCTTTAGCTGCTTCATCAATGAACTTTCTTTCATCATAAGGTCAGAAGTGGGGATGTTCGCTGATGATTGCACAATGTTCAGCACCATTCGCAACTCCTCAGATACTGAAGCAGTCTATGTCCAAATGCAGCAGGACCTGGACAATAGCCAGGCTTGGGCTGACAAGTGACAAGTAACATTTGTGTCACACAAGTGCCAGGCAATGACCATCTCCAACAAGAGAGAATCTAACTATCACCCCTTGATATTCAATGGCATTACCATCACTGAATCCCCCACTATCAACATCTGGGGTGGGTTACCATTGACCAGAAACTGAACTGGACTAGCCATATAAATACTGTGGCTACAAGAGCAGGTCAGAGGCTAGGAATCCTGCGGTGCGTAACTCACCTCCTGACTCCCCAAAGCCTGTCCATCATCTACAAGGCACAAGTCAGGAGTGTGATGGAATACTCCCTGCTTGCCTGGATGAGTGCAGCTCCCACAACACTCAAGAAGCTTGACACCATCCACCATCACCACTTGATTGGCACCCCTTCCACAAACATTCACTCTCTCCACCACTGATGCACAGTAGCAGCAGTGTGTACCATCTATAAGATGCACTGCAGAAACTCAATAAGGCTGCTTCTAAATCCACGATCACTACCATCTAGAAGGACAAGGGCAATCAAGTGGGCTGCTTTGCCCTGGATGGTGTTAAGCTTCTTGAGTGTTGTGGGAGCTGCACTCATCCAGGCAAGTGGGCAGTATTCCATCACACTCCTGACTTGTGCCTTGTAGATGGTGGACAGGCTTTTGGGGAGTCAGGAGGTGGGTTACTCACCACAGGATTACCAGCCTCTGACCTGCTCTTGTAGCCACAGTATTTATTTGATTGGTCCAGTTGAGTGAATGCTGGATATTTGAGCAACACCCAGGAATTGGAGCTCAGCACAAGACTTGATCTTCAGAAAATGGGGAGGGAAAGTAATGGGGGTTTAATATGAGTCTGATTGGTGGAAGATGTGAGGGCGCTATCAATATCGGGGTTGTGCAATAAGTTTTGTCCCTCCTGGGTGTTCAAGACTGACTGATTTTAATCTCAGCCAAATAACCAACTAATTTCAATTTCATCTAATTAATTTCAATTTTTGAAATGATGGTGTGAATATTAAAAAGGGACCCAGGCGCCTGAAGGGAGTGGAGTAAATTTTATTTTTCATATCAGCTTCTTGATGTGACTATGTAGGTCAGGCTGAGGGGCTGCTGCTTCAAAGACACATCCTCTCGCTCGCACAGAGGGTGGTTCAGATATGGAATTCTCTCTTGCAGACTCTCAGTGAGCAGAGACCATGAGAGAGGATTCGACTGCTTGGACAGCAGATGGATGGGGAGTGAGCGGGAGAGTGAGGTTAGACTGGCTGCGATATTAAAGGGCGAGGGGGAGAGTGGGATTGGGTAACTCATGCTAAGAGATCAACTGGGACGCTCATTTAATGGGTTGAATGGCCCTCGCCTCTCTGTTGGAACACTTGCTTTGATATCAGCATTAATATTCATGGAGAAGGAGGAATTTGTAAACAAAGAGCAGGAGCTATTCTTTTTCAGTTTCATCCCTCCTCCCACCCTGAAGGTGACTCCTCCTGAGTTACAGCTGGATTCCAAGGGGGGGCTGGTAAGTGATGTGAGACAGTGTCAGAGAGAATTCCCTATGTCTATGCCCGAGCACAGTGAATATTCCACACATGTGAAGAAACTCACTTCATTTGCCTCCCTAGGTAAGAAAGGCTCCTCAGGGGTGAGGGACTTCAGGTAATGTGGAGGGACTGGGGAGGCTGGGATTGTTCTCCTCAGAGCAGAGAAGGTTAAGAGGGAGATTTAATCGAGGCGTTCCAAATTCTGGAAGATTCTGATGGAGTGAATCAGGAGAAACTGTTTCCAGTGGCAGGAGGGTCGGCAACCAGAGGGACACAGGTTGAAGAGAATCGGGAAAAGAATCAGAGGGGGAAATGAGGAGAATGTTTCACAGAATCATAGCATTGTTACGGTGTAGAAGGAGGCCATTCAGCCCATCGTGTCTGCACCGGCTCTCTGAGCATTTTAACTTAGTACTAATCTCCTGCCTTTTCCCCATAACCCTGCACATTATCTAAATAGAAACAACCATCTAATGCCCTCTTGGAAGCCTCAGTTGAACCTGCCTCCACCACAGTTCCAGGCAGTGCATTCCAGACCCAAACTACTCCCTGTGTGAAAAAGCTTTTCTCACCACACATTTGCTTCTTTTGGAAAACACTTTAAAACTGTGTCCTCTGGCTCTTAGTCCGTTTACGAGCAGGAACAGTTTTTCTCTATCTACTCTGTCCAGAACCTTCATGATTTTGAAAACTTCTATCAAGTCTCCTCTTAGCCTTCTCCTCTCCAAGGAAAACAGTCCCAACTTCTCCAATCTTTCCTCATAACTGAATCATCTCATCCCTGGAACCATTCTCGTAAACCTCTTCTACGGTCTCTCCAATGCGTTCACATCCTTCCTATAGTGTGGCGCCCAGAACTGTACACAATACTCCAGCTGAGGTCTAACCAGTGTCTTATATAAATTCAGCATAACTTCCCTTCTCTTGTACTCTATGCCCCTATTAATGAAGCCTATAATACAGTACTGTTTTTAGACAGCGAGTTGTTGTGATCTGCAAGGCGCTGCCTGAAAGGGCAGCGGAACTTTCAAAAGGGAAATGGGATAAATACCAGAAAAGGAGAAATTTACAGGGCTATGTGACTAATGGGGCAGCTTATCATAGTGTTGGCAAAGGCATGATGGACTGAATGGTTTCTATACCATGTAGTCCCATGTATCTGGGGGTACAGCAGCATCAGTACAGAGAGAGTGCTGCACTGTCGCAGGGTCAGCACTGAGGGAGCGTTGCACTGTCGGAGGGTCAGTACTGAGGGAGTACTGCACTGTCGGAGGGTCAGTACTGAGGAAGTGCTGCACTGTCAAAGGAACAGTACTGAGGGAGTGCTGCACTGTCAGAGGGTCAGTACTGAGGGAGTGCTGCACTGTCAGAGGTGCCGTCATTTGGACAAGAGATGAAACTGAGAGCCTGTCTGCTCTCCCGGATGGAGATAAAAGACACTACGATTATTTTTTCGAAGAAAGGGAGGAGCTACTGCTCAGTGCCCTGGAATAATAAATTACCCCTTACCCAACATCACAAGACAGATTATGCGATCATTATCACAATGCTATTTGTGGGATCTTGCTGTGTGCAAAATGTCTGCAGTGTTTCCTGCATCGCCACAGTGACTACACTTCAAAATGTACTTCACTAGCTGTAAAGTGCTTTGTTCTGAGGTTGGGAAAGGTGCTACAGAAATGCAAGTGGTTCTGATTGGGGGAGTCTGGGTGTTTATTTTTCAGCCCTGGAGTGAGTTAATGATTCCAGGTGCCATTCAAAAGAATCCAGCAAGAAGCCGTGGCCAAGAGCACCATTCAGGAAAAACAGGATTTGCTGCCTCACGCTCAACGACTGGATCTGACAGGCCAGCCTCATTAATCACTGCCCTGAAAAAGCCTGTCAAAACCTCCCAGCACAAAGCCTCCTCCACCGCAGCCAATAACACAGGCGTTGCCAAGGAGATGGCCTTTCCCCTTGAAAGGTTTTCATAGATTTTATTTTAACGCTGGCATTGTGGGAATGAGAGGCAGGCTCAGATGGCAATGAGAGACCAGGACAAGAATGATTATTAAAAACCCAGCAACAAGCAACAGCCTGATGTCTCTGCAGAGAAGAAGTAGCAAAAATAAAAACAGAAAAGGCTTTTTCATCATAAATATATTTATCTTGCAGCTGCAGCAAATTCATGGGATTAGTTCTTCAATTTTACACCCTTTCCTGTCCTGTGGGTTTTTACGCAAGATTGGCTCCAGTCCCAAAGACACTCATTCGCCTCCTCTCACTCACACGAACATGTCACCCCCGTGGATGAACCCAGTCACTGAGTGTCAGCAATTCTCCAATCACAGCCATTCCTGCTCCAAATCCAGACTGACACTCCCAGCACAGTATTGAGGGAGTGCTACACTGTCGGAGGGTCAGTACTGAGGGAGCTGCACTGTCAGAGGGTCAGTACTGAGGGAGTGCTGCACTGTCGGAGGATCAGTACTGAGGGAGTGCTGCATGGTTGGAGGGTCAGTACTGAGGGAGCGCTGCACGGTTGGAGGGTCAGTACTGAGGGAGCACTGCACCATCAGAGGGTAGTACTGAGGGAGCGCTGCACTGTCAGAGGGTCATAACTGAGGGAGCGTTGTACTGCCAGAGGGTCAGTACTGAGGGAGTGCTGCACGGTTGGAGGGTCAGTACTGAGGGAGCGCTGCACCATCAGAGGGTAGTACTGAGGGAGTGCTGCACTGTCAGAGGGTCATAACTGAGGGAGCGTTGTACTGTCAGAGGGTCAGTACTGAGGGAGCGCCGCACTGTTGGAGGGTCAGTCCTGAAAGAATGCTGCACTGTCAGAGGGTCAGTACTGAGGGAGTGCTGCACTGTTGGAAGGTCAGTACTGACGCAGTACTGCATTTTTGAAGGGTTAGTACTGAGGGAGTGCTGCACTGTCTGAAGGTCAGTACTGAGGGAGTGTTGCACTGTCACAGCCGCCTTTTTTTGTGGATAAGGCATTAAACTGAGGTTCCATCTGCCCTCTCAGGTGAACATAAATCTTTCCCAGAGCCACTATTTCAATGATGTTCTCCCCAGTGTCCAGGCCTTTATCCCTCAATCAAAATCTGTTATATAGATTATCTGGTCATCATGACATTGCTCTTTTTGGGATCTGGCTCTGTGCTACAATGTTTAAATGAAGTATCAGTGTTGGCTGTGGCTTCGCAGAAAGGAGTCCTATCTTAGTCTTACTGGCTGCCCCACAGCGAGGACATTGGCTGTCAGACGTTGGAGGAGATGGCAGATTGATGGCTCGGACGTCGTTCTCTCGCTGTTCTCTCTCAGCGACTGTTCTTGTTGGTTGCTAGATCTTGATACCATTTATTGTTGTGGAGGGAGCAGACTTTGGTGGAGGCTTTGAGATTGCCTTTGAAATGTTTCCTTTGACCTCATGTGAACAGGCACCTGCTAACGCCCTGAGTAGAGCACTTGTTTGGGCAGTATCGAGTCAGACACCCTGATGACATGTCCTGTCCATCTCTGCTGATGTGAGATTCTCATGGTCTCTATTCTCAGCGTGTCTGTGTCTGGGAGGATGCTCATGTTTGCTTCTTGTCCTCTCACTTGATTCACAAGATGCTTCTAAATCAGTGTTGATGACCTTGTTCTCAGTCCTTGACATGTTTTTTAAATTGTCCGAGCTCCTGCACTATAGTGTAGCAATGGAGACAAGCACTGTCTGATAGACCCTTAGTGTCGGGCCTGACCTTACAATTCTCAAAAACTCGAGTATGTCAATTATCATAGGCTGAGCTGGCACACTGAATTTCGTGGTGGACCTCTTCATCAATGTCAGCTTTTTGGGAATGATAGCTTCCAAGATATGGGAAGTGAAGGACATTTTCCAACACTTTACCATGAATCACAGTTGAAGGTGTTAGATTGGACACATTTGAGGTGAGGGTTGGTGGAGGACTTTGCTCTTCCTGGTGCTCAGGACAAGCCCCTCATTGATGAATATGTCAGCCATCAGTTGTAGTACATCTTCAGAGTGAACACTAACTGGTGCATCATCAGCTTACTGTAGTTCCATTCAGAAATGGGTGTTGTATTGGTTTTGGCCTTCAGCTGGTTGGGGGGGGAGTGATGAATTCACCACCAGGTGCAATAAGTTATTCCCACACTGGGAGGAGTAGTTAGCTACAGTGTTGCTACAAGAAAGATTAAGAATAGCGTTGGTGCAATGACACCCCCCTGATTGACACCTATTTTGACAGGATAGGGGTCTGTAATGAAGCCATTGCATACTGTTATTTGCATGTTGCCATGTTGGAGATGGATGATGTTTGTGAAGTTAACTGGACATCCCTATCGCTGCAGCACCTTCCAAAGGGCAACTCGATTCACCGAGTCAAAGGCTTTTATGAGATGGAAGATGATACAAGAACACAAGAAATAGGAGGAGTAAACTATTTGGCATGTTGAGACTGCTGCTGCCATTCAATATGATCATGACTGATCTTGGGCTTCAACTCCATTCTCCTACCCCTCCTCATATCTCTTAATTCCCTGAGACCAAAACCCTTTCTATCTCAGCCTGAAATGTATTCAACAATGGAGCATTCACAACTCTCTGGGATAGAGAATTCCAAAGATTCACAACCCTTTGAGTGAAATAATTTCTCCTCATCTCAGTCCTAAATGATCAGCCCATTATCCTGAGACTGAGCCCCTGGGTTTTAGATTCCCCGACCAGCAGAGACAATCTCTCAGCCTCCACCCTGTCAAAACCCTTCAGAGTCTTGTACATTTCAATGAGATCATCTTTCATTCTTCTAAACTCCAGAAAATATAAACCCAATTTACTCAGCCTCTCATCATAGGACAACCTCCTCATCCCAGGGACCAATCTAGTGAACCTTCGCTGTACCACCCCCAATGTAAGCAAATCCTTTCTTAAATGTTGAGACCAAAACTGCACAAGGTATTTCAGATGTGGTCTCACCAAAACCCTGTACAACTGTAGCAAGACTTCTTAATTCTTGTACTCCAATCCCCTTGCAATAAAGGCTAACATGCCATTTGCCTTCCTAATTTCTTGCTATACATGCATGCTAACTTTTTCCATTCCTTGAACAAGCACACCCAAGTTTTCCGAACATCAACACTTACAAGTTTCACATCTTTGAAAAAATAGTCTGCTTTTCTATTCTTATGACCAAAGTGAATAACTTCACTCTACCCTTTATTATACTCCATCTGCCATCTTGTTGCCCACTCACTTAACCTGTCTATATCTATTTACAGTCTCTCTGTGTCCTCCTGTTATGACCCAGCAGTTGGTAAAGCTGAGCTATTTAAAAATCCCAGAGGGAAACTTTAAACAACTGTCATAACCTATATTTTTAAGTGGCATGTTTGAGATGCAGCTCTAAATTCAGGAATCAGACCACAAGTTCTCGAGAGGTTTCATATTGAACTAAATTAAACATTTTATTAATTTACACAAGTTAAATATATACACATGGCTACAAATTACAACTATCATAACTTTTAACAAATTCCCAAGCTAATCTCCATTAAGGCAACAGCAACCCATAGACTTAACTGGACACCAGGCAAAGCATTTTCACCTTACAAATTCAAAATGAGGTTCTTTTCACTTTGGTTCCTGTGGAGCCAGTTGTAGGCTTACAGCTGCTTTGATCTTACATTGCCTCTGCTTTGCACACACAACACTGCTGAAGTTATACCTAGCACAGTCCATTGAATGTAAATTCTCAATGTATCACCAACTTTTGAACTAAACCTCTCTAACAATAAAGCACCTTTCATAGTGCCAATTTTATTAGTAATATAAACATATTGCTTGGTATTTGCTAGATAGGTGGTAGTTTTCACCCCACTTCTTGAATGTTCTATTCAAAAAATGCAAATGCACGTTTTCTCTCTTACATATCAAAACTAGTAAACATCAAAGCACTCAGGCTAGCTGGTTTTAATCCACAAACTAAACCTCTCTTTTAAAGGAAAAATATTTTCCAATAATATTAAAGACAGTAATAGCTTCATGACACCTCCCCACAGCTTAGTTCTCCACCTACCTTGCTAACATCAGCAAACTTAGACCCATTACTCTCTGTCTCTTCATCTAACTTATTAATATAGGTTGTAAAGAGCTGAGGCCCCAGCATTGCGACACTCCACTGTTCACTGCCCGCCAACTTGACAAAGCCCCGTTTATGCCCACTCCCTGCTTTCTATCCATTAACCTATCCTCTATCCATGCTGATATATTACCATTTATGGTTCCCCTTTATCTACCTTGCTAGCTACATCACCAAAAAATTCCAATAAATTTGTCAAACAGGATTTCCCTTTACTAAAACCATGTTGGCTTGTTCTAATCATACTATGCTTTTCTAAGTGCATTGTTAACATTTCCTTAATAATAAATTCCGGCATTTTCCCAACATCTGAAGTCAGGCTAACTGGCCTGTAGTTCACTCTTTTCTCTCTCCCTTCCTTCTTGAAAAGTGGTGTAACTTTTGCCAACTTCCAATCTAGTCAAACCATTCCTGAGTTCAAGGAATTTGGGAAAATTGCAGCCAACATATCCACTTTTTCTGCAGATATCGCTTTTACAAACCTAGGGTGTAGACCATCAGCTCCCAGGGATTTGTCACATTTTAGTCTCTTAAGTTTCTCCAAAACTTTATCTCTGCTGATATTAATTTCCTTAATTTCCTCACTCTGTTTAGTCCCTAGTTTACACTCTATTTCTGGTATAGAACTTGCATCTTCTACAGTGAAGACAGACACAAAATATTTGTTCAATGCCTCTGCCATTTCCTCATTCCCGATGATAATTTCTCCTGTCTCTGCTTCTAAGGGACCAATGTTTACTTTAGCTACTCTCTTCCTTTTTATATACTTAGAAAAGCTCTTACAATCTGTTTTTTATATTAATGGCAAGTTTACTCTCATACTTTTTTTTCGCCCCTTTTTATCAATTTTTTGGTTGCCCTACAATGATCCCAATCCTCAGATTTGTTATTAGTCTTTGCAACACTTTAAGCCTCTTCTTTTAATCTACTACTATCCTTAACTTCCTGAGTGAGATGCAGATGGGTCTCGCTGAGTTTTTGTTTTTCAGTGGAATGTATTTTTGTTGAATATTTTGAATTGTTTTTTTAAATGTTTTCCATGGTTCATTTTCCTCCATACCTTTTAGTCCATTTACCCTATTAACCATAGCCAGTTCTCCCCTCATACTTATGTAATTGGCTTTGTTTAAGTTTAAGATTTTTGTTTGTGACTGGAGCATGTCACTTTCAAACTTAACTGGAGTTGAATGATATTATGATCACTATTTCCCTAGTGGATATTTTAGTCTGACATTACTAATTAACCCTGCTTCATTACACAATACTAGATCTAAGATAACTTTATCCCTAGTTGGTTTGAAAACTTATTGGTCCAAAAAACTGTCACAAAAACACTCTACAAACTCATCTTCTAGACCACTCTCGCCAATTTGATTGTCTCAGTTTATTTGAAGATTAAAGTTCCCCACAATTATTACATTGCCTTTGTTACAAACTCCAATGATTTCCTGTTTAATGTTCTGTCCAACAGTAACTACTGTTGGGGGGGGTGGTGGTGGGGGGCGCTATAAACTACTCCCACCAATGTTTTCTCACTCTTGCTATTTCTAATTTCCACTCATACTGATTCTACTTCATGATCTTCAGAGGCCAGATCCTTTCTCACTAATGTCCTTAATTCACCCTTCACTATCAGCGCTACCCCTCCTCCTTTGCCATTCTGACTGTCGTTCCGAAATATTGATTACTCTGGAATATATATTTCCCAAACTTGATCACCTTGAAACCATGGCCGGGATTTTCTGGCCCCTCTCGCCGTTGGGATCTTCCAGTCCCACTGAAGTCGATGAGCTTTTGGGTAACTTGCTGCATCTGCCATGATGGGATTGGAAAATCCCCGGTCTGCGTCTCTGTAACGGCGATTAGATCTCAATCATTTACCCCTATTTGTGCCACTAGTTCATCCATCTTATTGCAAGTGCTTCATACATTCAGACAAAGAGCTTTTAATTTAATTTTTTAACCTCTATTCCCTTATTCATTGATATAGAATTTTAGTTAAACTCTCTGTCCCTCCCTGTCCCACTCTGCTTGTCTTTACCCACACCATTATACTCCTGCAATGCCTCGAACTTTCCCTTTGGATTTCTAAAGCTCCCTTCACCCAAAACCACAACCCCCACCCCCCATTAGGTTAAAACCCTAGTTATGTGATTAGCCCACCTGGTCCCAACCTGGTTCAAGTGGAGCCCATCCCAATGGAATAGCTCATTCTTCCCTAGCTACTGATGCCAGTGCCCTATGAATCGAAACCTCTTCTTCCCACATCACTCTGTGCCACGCGTTGATTCTCTAGTCTTGCTTGACCCTATACCAATTGGCACGTGGCTCAGGTAACAATCCAGAGGGTTACCTTTGATGTTCTGCGTTTTAATTTGGTCCCTGACTCCTCAAATGCTCCTAGCAGAACAACATTCCTGGTTCTACCTATGCCATTGGTTCCCACTTGGACCACGACAACTGGATCCTACCCCTCCCGCCCCAAGTTCCTCTCCAACTGCGAGGAGATGTCCCTTAACCCTGGCAGGGGGCAGGCAATACAGCCTTCGGAGCTCCCGATCGGAGCTGCAGAGAAGAGTATCTATTCCCCTGACCACACCGTCTCCTGTCGCTGCCAAATTCCTCTTCACTCCCAGCACTTGAACAGCGTCCTTCACCATGGTGACATGGTCAATCTGCTCATCCACCTTGCAGTGCTGCTCCTCATCCACACAGGTAGCAGGGGCTGAGGCTTAGGCTCCTTCATCACTACCTTCTGGATCCCCCCACCTGCCTGATTCGCTGTCACACCCTCCTATCCCTGAGCAGTGACCAACTGTAAAGTTCTGCCTAGCCTAAGGGGTGTGACCACCTCCTGGTACAAAGTATCCAGGTAACCTTCCCCCTCCCTGATGCATCACAGTATCTGCAGCTCAGCCTCCAGTTCCATGACTCTGAGCCGAAGTTCCTCAAGGTGCTCTCTGTCCACAGGCTGAGCCAGAGCAGCAGAACCAGCAGCCTCACGTCCGCTCTCTGTCCACAGACTGAGTCACACCAGCAGAACCAGCAGCCTCACGTCCGCTCTCTGTCCGCAGACTGAGTCACACCAGCAGAACCAGCAGGCCTGTGTCTGCTCTCTGTCTACAGACTGAGCCACACCAGCAGAACCAGCAGCCTCACGTCCGCTCTCTGTCCGCAGACTGAGTCACACCAGCAGAACCAGCAGCCTCACGTCCGCTCTCTGTCCGCAGACTGAGTCACACCAGCAGAACCAGCAGGCCTGTGTCTGCTCTCTGTCTACAGACTGAGCCACACCAGCAGAACCAGCAGGCCTGTGTCAGCTCTCTGCCACAGACTGAGCCACACCAGAGACCCGTGTCTGCTCTCTGGACACAGACTGAGCCACACCAGCAGCACCAGCAGCCCTGTGTCCACTCTCTGTCCGCAGACTGAGCCACACCAGGACAACCAGCAGCCCTGTGTCCACTCTCTGTCCGCAGACTGAGCCACACCAGGACCACCAGCAGCCCTGTGTCCACTCTCTGTCCACAGACTGAGCCACACCAGCATCACCAGCAGCCCTGTGTCCACTCTCTGTCCACAGACTGAGCCACACCAGCGTCACCAGCAGCCCTGTGTCCACTCTCTGTCCACAGACTAAGCCACACCAGCACCACCAGCAGCCCTGTGTCCACTCTCTGTCCACAGACTGAGCCACACCAGCACCACCAGCAGCACTGTGTCCACTCTCTGTCCACAGACTGAGTAACACCAGCACCACCAGCAGCCCTGTGTCCACTCTCTGTTTACTTCTTTTGGGTTTCATACACTTCCAGTAATTTTTTCTTTATTTCTGTTTTCTCCATCCTTTTTCCTTCTTTACTTGTCTGATCATCTGTTTGCCTCTTACATCAACCTCCTCTTCCTCTCCTTCCCACTCCCGCAACATTACCTCTGCGATATCATTTAAAAGCACAGTCTTAGTTTTCATATGTACACTGACAACACCCAGCTCTACTTCAGCATCATCTCTCTCAACTCCTCCACTGCAGTGTTCAATTGTCCAATTGTTCTGTGTTTGATTATGTGAGGCTGTACTGACTGTGCTTAGTTAGTTAAGCCTGTGTGTTGACTCAGAGCAAAGTAAACAGACACCACAGAAGCTACTAGAAGCTGAGCTGTAAGCATGGGTGCAAACATTTTGTGATTACAGAGATATTTCAAAACTCTTGTAAATAAAGCTGTTGCACAGTTAGAAGCAAGTGTTATCTCTGCATTGCTCTGAGATACAGAAAATATACCACAAACCACTAAGTATACAACATCCACCGTTGCTAATTTGTCAGACGACTTATCCAACATCCCGTAGTGGATGAGCAGCAATTTCCTCCAATTAAATATTGGGAAGATCAAAGCCATTGCCTTTGGTTCCCACCACAAACTCTGTTCCATAGCAACTGACTCCATGGGTAGAATTTTCCGTTTGGCATGTAGGCATGTGCCCAACGCGCTCGAATGTGAAATAGCGCGTGGTGATGTCGGGCGAGTGTCCCAATGTCATCGCGCACTCGGGCAATATATCGGTTGGCGGGCTGACGCGAGAGTTAGCAGTGCGCCAGCCAACAATGAAGAGGCCTATTAAGGCCATTAAAGTAGCAAGTGAGGGCGATTTTTCACTGTCCATCCAATGTTACAGATGGCGGGCAGGTGAATCGGCCAGGCGGCCTTTGCCTTTTTAAGGAAACCTCATCCAAGGGCGGGATGAGGTTTCCGAGATTAATTTTAAAAAGGATTAAAATGTTTGGACAGAATTTTCAGCATCCACACGTTGAGGTGACTCATTCCGAGTCGTGGACATTTTTTCATGATTTTAAATTATGTTTTCATTGATTTTGAACTCGTCAGCTCCCGGAGGCACCTCTCTGCCTTCAAGAAGCTTTCATTCCGTGCTCCTCCCGCCGGAGCCCGCGCTGACTTCAGCACTCACCCTCCTCCCGGCCAGCCAGTGTGAAATCGCGGTCAGGGGCCGATCGCGGTCGAGTGTACTTCACTTGGACCCGTGTTTCTCTGGGAATGGAGGGCAGTCAATGACTTTATTGTCGTACAGGAGAATACTGAAAGAGTAAAGATAGAAAGACTTTTCCATTTCTATAGCAACTATCATGATCTGTGGCATCCCAAAGTGCTCTACAACCAAACAAGCGCTTTTGAAGTGTTGCCACTTTAGTAGTGTAGGCAATATGGATGACAGCCAATTTGCACACAGCAAGATCCCACAAACAGCAATGTCCAGAAAACTGGACCCAGCAGTTGAAAGCGCGGCCACCAATGAAGGAGAAATTAAAACCGGGAATGCTCAAGCGGTCAGGATTGGAGGAGTGCAGGGATCCCAGAGGGTCGAGGAGATTCCAGAGATAGGGAGGGATGTGAGCCAAAGAGGGTTTTGAAAACAAGGATGAGAATTTTAAAATCGAGGTGTTGCCAATGTAACTCAGCAAGTGAAGGAGGTAGACTCATAGACTCATAGACGTTTACAGCACAGAAAGAGGCCATTCGGCCCATCATGTCTGCACCAGTCAACAAAGCTCTGACTACACCAATCCCATTTTCCAGCGCTTGGCCCATAGCCCTGGAGGATATGGCAACCCTAGTGAATATCTAAATACTTCTTAAAATGTTTCGAGAGTTTCTGAATCTACCACCCTTTCAGGCAGTGAGTTCCAGACTCCCACCACCCCCTGGGTGAAAAAAATTCTCAACTCCCCTCTTAGCCTTCTAGCTCTTACCTTAAATCTATGCCCCTGGGTTATTGACCCCTCCACTAATGGAAAAAGTGCCTTCCTATCCACCCCATCTATGCCCCTCAGAATCTTATACACCTCTATCAGGTCCCCTCTCAACCTTCACTGCTGCAAGGAAAACAACCCCAGCCTATCCAATCTTTCCTCATAGCTCAGACACTCCAGCCCAGGCAGCATCCTGGTAAATCTCCTCTGCACCCTCTCCAGTGCAATCACATCCTTGCTATAATGTGGTGACCAGAACTGCATGCAGTTCTCCAGTTGTGGCCAGTGTTTTATACAGTTCCAGCATAATCTCCCTGCTCTTGTATTCCATGTCTACGGCTAATAAAGGCAAGTATCCCATATGCCTTCTTAACCACCTTATCTACCTGCCCTGCTACCTTCAGGGATATATGGATATGCACACCAAGGTCCCTCTGAACTTCAGCACTCTCTAGGGTCCTACCATTCGTAGAGTAATCCCTTGCCTTGTTAGCCTTCCCCAAGTGCATTACCTCACACTTTTCCAGGTTGAATTCCATTTGCCGCTGCTCTGCCCACCTGACCAGTCCATGGATATCCTCCTGCAGTTTATGGATATCCCCCTCACTATTTACCACCCTACCAGTTTTTGTGTCATCCATGAACATCTTGATCATATCCCCTACATTTAAGTCCATTTAAGCTGATGGGTGAATGTTGGTGCGTGGGAGCTGCTGTATAAATGATAAAACTGTAACATAATGTTGAAGAGCTCCATGGGTGAGAGCAGCTAGGGCCACAGGGGTCTCCCTTGGGGTCCTGTATGGTGTCGAGAGAAAGGTTCTGAGGCTCTGCTGGAATTTGCAGGAATTAGGTGAGGAAAAGGGAAGCTGCCGGAGAGGCTAAGGCAGGAAAAATGCAGAGAAACCCCTCAGCACAAAAAGCAACATATTTAACCATTTTTCAAAACACAAATGCAACATGATTTTAAAACTAAATTGTGCAACCCTGAGCTGGTGTGTTGAAACATTTTTTCAGTTAATTACCCTGTTTCGGAATGGGACAGTCATTGAATGCTGTGTGTGTGTCAGAGAGGCTGAATTTAGACAGAGATCTCGGGGAAGCACAGACCCCCTGCAGTCTCACGCTGAGAGTGAAGGTGCACTCTCTGTAAGTGTGCACAAAAGCTGTCTAACAGCCCAAGTGTCCCCCTTTCTTTCGAAACCTGTTAAATCATCTTTCTTATGTAATCATCTGCATTGATGCAGCTCCTTAACCCTACAGGAGAGATTCTGTCAGCTCAGGGGCAAATCAACAGGAATCGTGTGAGATTGGTTTTTTATTTCGTTACGCAGGATAAGATAAATGATCACAGCCCAAAGCCTGACTGGCTGCAATGTACACACGGCCCCAGTCTACTGCTTCCTGTTACATGTCAGACCCAGTTAATTCCCGGTGTCCAGAAACACACTGAGCTTGACAAACCAGTCCTAGGGCTGGGAGAAAGTGGGGCAATATTGAAGTGGCTGCTGATCAGAAGAAACCTGGCTGAGAGTAAAAAACAGGGGTAAAAAAAAAAACAGACAGGGTGTGAAAACTGGGTTAAAAACCATATAAAATTCAACAGCCACTCTGCCCTCACCCACTTTGTAGTTTTATTTTCCCAAGAGGAATTTGAGCCATATTGACCCCCACACTGACCCTCACACTCATGCTGACCCTCACACTCACACTGACCCTTACACAGACCCTCACATTGACTCTCACACTGAACCTCACACTCACACAGACCCTCACACTGACACTCACACTGACACTAGCACTGACACTAGCACTGAACCTCACACTGACCCTAACACTGACCCTCACACTCACACTGAATCTCACACTGACCCTCATACTGACCCTCACACTCACACTGAACCTCACACTGACCCTAATATTGACGCTCGCACTCACACTGACCCTCACACTGACCCTCACACTCACACTGAACCTCACACTGACCCTCATACTGACCCTCACACTGACACTGAACCTCACACTGACCCTCATACTGAACCTCACACTCACACAGACCCTCACACTAACACTCATACTGACACTAGCACTGACACTAGCACTGAACCTCACACTGACCCTAACACTGACGCTTGCACTCACACTGACCCTGAACCTCACATTGACCCTCATGCTGACCCTCACACTGACACTGAACCTCACACTGACCCTCATACTGATCCTCACACTCACACTGAACCTCACACTGACCCTAACATTGACGCTCGCACACACACTGACCCTTACACTCACACTGAAGCTCATACTGACCCCACACTCACACTGACCCTCACAATGATCATCACATTGACCCTCACACACACACTGACCCTCATACTGACCCTCACATTCACACTGACTCTTCACACTGACCCTCACACTGGACCCTCACACTGGACCCTCACACTCATGCTAACCCTCACACTGACCCTCACACTAACACTCAAAATGACCCTCACACTCACATAGACCCTCACACTGACCCTCACACTCACATTAACCCTCACTCACACTGACCTTCACACTGATACCGATCCTCATACTGACCCTCACACTGACCCTCACACGCACACTGACCCTCATACTGACCCTCACACTGACCCTCACACTCACACTGACCCTCATGCTGACCCTCACATTGATACCGATCTTCATACTGACCCTCACACACACTGACCCTCACACGCACACTGACCCTCACACCGACCCTCGCACTGATACTGATCCTCAAACTGAACCTCACACTGACCCTCACACTGACTCTCACACTGACCTTTACACTCACACTGACCCTCACACGCACACTGACCCTCACACCGACCCTCGCACTGATACTGATCCTCAAACTGAACCTCACACTGACCGTCACACTGACTCTCACACTGACCTTTACACTCACACTGACCTTCACACTCACGCTGACCCTCACGCTAACACACACTCACACTGACCCTTACACTGAACCTCACACTGACCCTCACACTGACCCTCACATATCCATGGGCACCAACTGCTCATTTATGTGAGCTCAGTCTTCAATATAATCTGTGGCAGTGTTTGGAAGAAAGATATTTGGCTTCAATGGGCCAATCAGAGAAAACCTATCACTTCCCTCATAGACATGGACAGCAGCATTTATCGCCATGCTCTAACCACGGAGGTCTCGGCTGACCACTTGGAGCCTGCAGGGTGTGAATAGCTGGATCAAAGGCCATCATCACTTTCCCACATTCACTGAAGGAACTTCACTGTCACTGGGTCAAAATCCTGGACTCCCTCCCTAACAGCACTGCGGGTGTACCTACACCACATGGACTGCAGCGGTTCAAGAAGGCAGCTCACCATCACCTTCTCAAGGGCAAGCAGGGATGGGCAATAATGTGGATTAGCCACTGATGCCCACATCCTGTAAAAGAATTTGAAAATTCTTTTCTGCCAGCACCACCTTGCTCTCTCAGTACTGACCCTCTGACAGTGCAGCACTCCCTCAGTACTGACCCTCCGACAGTGCAGCTCCCTCAGTACTGACCCTCCGACAGTGCAACACACCCTCAGTACTGACCATCCGACAGCGCGGCGCTCCCTCAGTACTGACCCCCCGACAGTGCGGCGCTCCCTCAGTACTGACAGTCCAACAGCGCGGATCTCCCTCAGTACTGACCCTTTGACAGTGCGGTGCTCCCTCAGTTTTTCTGTTTCTGTTTCAGTTCCTACTGACCCTCTGACAGTGCGGCGGTCCCTCAGTACTGACGCTCCGTCAGTGCGGCTCTCCCTCAGTACTGACCCTCCGACAATGCAGCGCTCCCTCGGTACTGACCCTCCGACAGCGCGGTGCTCCCTCAGTACTGATCCTCCGACAGCGCGGCGCTCCCTCAGTACTGACCCTCTGACAGCGCGGCGCACCCTCAGTACTGACCCTCCGATAGCACGGCGCTCCCTTAGTACTGACCCTCCGACAGTGCAGTGCTCCCTCAGTACTGATCCTCTGACAGTGCGGTTCTCCTTCAGTACTGACCCTCCAACAGTGCAGCGCACCCTCTGTACTGACCCTCCGACTGTGCGGCGCTCCCTCAGTATTGACCGTCCGACAGTGCAGCGCTCCCTCAGTATTGACCCTCCGACAGTGCAGCACTCCCTCAGTACTGATCCTCCGACAGTGTAAAGCTCCCTCAGTTCTTACGTTCTGACAGTGCAGCAGTCTGTAAGCTCTGACTCTCCGACAGTGCAGCGCTCCCTTAGTACTGACCCTCCGATAGTGCAGTACTTCCTCAGTACTGACCCTCCAACAGTGCAGCGCTCCCTCAGGATTGACCCTCCGACAGTGCAGCACTCCTTCAGTATTGATCCTCCGACAGTGCAGCACTCCCTCAGTACTGACCCTCCGACAGTGTAAAGCCCCCTCAGTACTTACATTCTGACAGTGCAGCACTCTTTAAGCACTGATCCTCCGACAGTGCAGCGCTCACTCAGTACTGACCCTTCGACAGTGCAGCACTCACTCAGTACTGACCCTCCGACAGTGCAGCGCTCTCTCAGTACTGACCCTCCGACAGTGCAGCACTCCCTCAGTATTGACCCTCCGACAGTGCAGCACTCCCTCAGTACAAACAAACGAACATAGGAATTAGGAGCAGGAGTGGGCCACTCAACCCTTGTGTCTGCTCCACCATTCAATAAGGTCATGGCTGATCTGATTGTAACCTCAACCCCACGTTCCTGCCTACCCCCAGTAACCTTTCACCCACTTGTTAATCAAGAATTAATCCATGTCTGCCTTAAAAATATTCACGACTCTGCTTCCACCGCCTTTTCAGGAAGAGAGTTCCAAAGACTCATGACCCTCGGAGAAAAAAATCTCCTCATCTCTGTCTTAAATGAGTGACCTCTTACCCCTTATTTTTAAACATTGACCCTAGTTCTAGATTCTCCCACAAGAGGAAACATCCTCTCCATATTCACCCTGTCAAGGCCCTTCAGGATCTTAAAAGTTTCCATCAAGTCACCTCTTACTCTTCTAAATTATTTTCTGCGATAACCTTTGATGTGGCACTTCATCAGATGCCTTCTGGAAATCTAAGCCTAACCTGCCCACCCTATCCTCATAATACAGCCCCCCCCATTCCTGGTATTAGTTTAGTCAACCTTCTCTGAACTGCTTCTAACGCATTTACATCTTTCTTTAAATAAGGAGACCAGTACTGTACACAATACACCAGGTGTGGTCTCACCAGTGCCCTGTACATCCAAAGCATAACACCCCTAATTTTGATTTCAGTTCCCCTCACAATAAATGATGACATTTTATTAGCTTTCCTAATTACCTGCTGTACCTGCATGCTAACCTTTTGCTATTCATGAACTAGGACACCCAGATCCCTCTGTATCTCCGAGCTCTGCAATCTCTCACCATTTAGATAATAAGCTTCTTTTTTATTCTTCCTGACAAAATGGACAATTTCACATTTGCCTACATTATATTCCATTTGCAGGTCTTTGCCACTCACTTAATCTATCTTGTAGCCTCCTTATGTCCTCTTCACAATTTACTTTCCTTGTCAGCAAATTTAGCCACCATTCCTTCAGTCCCTTCATCCAAGTCATTTATATAAATTGTAAAAAGTTGAGGCCCCAGCACTGATCCCTGGGGAACACCACTCTTCACATCCTGCCAACCAGAAAAAGACCATTTATGCCAACTCACTGCTTCTTGTTAGCTAGCCAATCTTCCATCCATGCCAATATGTTATCCTGTACACCATGAGCTTTTATTTTCTGCGATAACCTTTGATGTGGCACTTCATCAGATGCCTTCTGGAAATCTAAGTACAGTACATCTACTGGTTCCCCTTTATCCACAGCACATGTGACTCCTTCAAATAACTCCGATAAATTGGTTAAACATGATTTCCCTTTCACAAAACCATGCTGTTTCTGCCCAATTGCCTCGAATTTTTCTAAGTGCCCTGTTATAACATCTTTATTAATCGCTTCTAACAATTTTCCTATGACAGATGCTTGGCTAACTGACCTTTAAATTCGTGCTTTCTGTCTCCCTCCCTTTCTAAATAAAGGGATAAATAAAAATATTTGGCTATTTTCCAGTCTAATGGAACCTTCCCTGAATCTAGGGAATTTTGGAAAATTAAAACTAGTGCATCAACTATCTCACTAACCACTTCTTTCAAGATCTTAGGATGAAGTCCATCCGGACCTGGGGATTTGTCAGCTCACACCCCCTACAATTTGCTCAATGGTGATTGTAATTTTCCCGAGTTCCTTCCTCCCTTCCATTTCCTGATTTACAGCTATTTCCAGGATGTTACTTGTGTCCTCTATAATGAAGACTGAAGCAAAATACCCGTTTAATTCATCCATCATCTCCCTACTTTCCATTACCAATTCCCCAGACGCACTCTCTGTAGGGCCAATGCTCTCTTTGTTAACTCTTTTCTTATTTAAAAATCTATAGAAACATTTTTTTTTATTATTCATTCATGGGGTGTGGGCGTCACTGTCTAGGCCAGCATTTATTGCCCATCCCTTGTTCAGAGGGCATTTAAGAGCCATCCACATTTCTGTGAGTCTGGAGTCACATGTGGGCCAGACCAGGTAAGAACAGCAGATTTCCTTCGCTAAAAGGCATTAGTGAACCAGATGGGTTACTTTCAGTTTTTATATTACTAGCTAGCTTTCTCTCATATTCTAATATTTCCCTCCTTATTAATCTTTTGTCATTCTTTACTTTTTTTTTATTCTTTGCAATCTTCTGACCTGCCACACGTCTTTGTGTAATTATATGCTTTTTCTTTAAGTTTGATACTGTCTAACTTTTCCAGTTAACCACAGATGATGGGCCCTCCCCTTGGAATTTCTCTTTCTCATTGGAATGCATATTCTGTGTATTCTGAAATACCCCTTTAAATGCCTGCTGCTGAACTTCTATTGACTTATCCCTTAACCTCGTTTGCCAGTTCATTTTAGCTAGCTCTGCTTTCATGCCCTCATTAAAGTTTAAAATACTAGTCTTGGACGAACTCGTTTCTTCCTCAAAACAAATGTAAAATTCAATCATATTATGATCACTGCTACCTGGGGATGCCTTCACTAGGAGGTTATTAACTCTATCTGGTCTAGTGTAGCCTGCTCTCTGGTTGGCTCCAGAATGTGCGGAAGAAACTACCCCGAAAATATTCTATGAACTCCTCATCTACGCTACCTTTGCCCGTTTGATTTTTCCAGTCTATATGTGGATTAAAATCTCCCATGATTATTGTTGTACCTTTCTGATAAGCTCCCATTATCTCTTTTATACTCTGTCTGGCTGTGTAGTTACATTTAGGGGGCCTGCACACCACTCCTACAAGTGACTTCTTGCCTTTATCATTCCTCATCTCAACCCAAATAGCTTCTACATTCTAGTTTCCTGAACTTAGGTCATCCCTCTCTAATGGGCTAATAGCATCGTTAATTAACAGAGCCACCCCTCCACCTTTTCCTAACTTCCTGTCCTTCCTAAATATCATGTACCCTTCAATATTTAGGTACCAATCTACGTCATCCTGCAGCCAAGTCTCTGTAATGACTATCAGATTGTACTTATTTATTTCTATTTACGCTATTAGTTCATCTGTTTTGTTTCGAATGCTACATGCGTTTAAATACAGAGCCTTTAATTTTGTCCTTCTATTATTTTTGTAGTGTCTAGCCTTATCTGTTGATTTACTCTTTGATTTGTACTCGCTGTCCCTCCTGTCACAGTTTATTTAGCATTTCCCTTATTAATACCTGTCTCTCTTGCCTTGTCTCTACTCTTTGGTTTACCACATTTTCCCAAGTTTGATCCCTTCACCCCACTATTCAGGTTAAAACCCTCTCTACCCTCATTATGCAGCTGGCGAGGACACCAGCCCCAGCATGGTTCAGGTGTAAACCATCCCAATGGCACAGACCCCACGTTCCCAAATACTGATGCCAGTGCTCCACAAACCAGAACCTACTTCTCTCACACCAGTCTTTGAGCCACACATTCACTTCCCTAGTCTTATTTATCCTATGTCAATTTGCATGTGGCTCAGGTAATAATCCAGAAATTATTACCTTTGAGGTTCTGCTTCTTAATTTGGTGCCTAGCTTGTCACACTGACTATGCAGAACCTCATTCCTCATCCTGCCTACGTCATTGGTACCTGCGTGGACCACGACCACTGGATCCTCCCCCTCCCACTGCCAGTTCCTCTCCAGCCCTGAGCAGATGTCCTGAGCCCTGGCACCAGGCAGGCAACGAAGCTGCCTGGACTCTTGCTCTTTGCTGCAGAGAACAGTAGCAATCCCCCTCACTACTATCCTCTACTACCACTACATTCCTTTTTGCTCCCCCCACTTGAATGGCTTCCTGTACCACGGTGACATGGTCAGTTTGTTCATCCACCTACAGCCTCCACTCTCATTCAAGCAAGCTGAGAGACCCTGAAAACTGTTGGACAATTGCAAAAGCTGACACACCTACACTCCTGGCCTCTGAGTCCCCTTACCTGCTTCACTTACAGTCATAGCTTCCTGTCACTGCACACCTTCCAAATCAGAAGATCCTATCCTAAGGGGTGTGACTGTCTCCTGGTACAAAGCATCCAGATAACTCTCCCCCTCCCTGATGTGACACAGTGTCTGCAGCTCAGCCTCCAGCTTCATGACTCTGAGTTGAAACTCCTCAAGCAGCAGGCACTGACTGCAGATGTGTTTACTCTGGATCACTCTGGTATCCAGGAGCTCCCACATGCTGCAGCCTTGACACATCACCTGTCCTGCCATCCTTAGTGTGTTTTAAATAATTACTTAATTATATCAATCATGTATTTATGTTGCTTTCTTATATATTTTATTAACATTACCATTAAATTGTGTACTATTTTAAACTTTAGGGATAGACTAGAACTTACCCACTTACCAGATTCTCACCAAACAGCTAGCTCCTTTCCCTGTAGGAGAGCAAGAACCAATTTCTATGGAGTGAGAAAGATAGAAAGAGGAAATGAACAACTCCTTTTCCCCCTAACTCCCCTCTCGCCAAACTTCAAGTCTTCACTTAGTAAGTCATCCGCACTCCATTTGCCAAGGCTACACTAAAGAGACCTGAATTTATAGCAAACTAAACTGGGGCTATAATATTCAACCAGTTAGCTAATTAACTAGTCAGCTCCTGCAGCTGAGAGTGACTTTACCCCGTCTAAACTACAAGAAAAAAAAGCTTAGCCTGCTTATAGAGTACTTTCCAGTTATTGCTAATTACAGACTAGATTAGATTTTAAGAGCAAAATTTATGAACAAACTTAACACTTAATACTCCCCTCTCACCAAATTCCAAGCCTTCATTCAATTAGTCAGCTGCACGCTGCTTGTCCTCTGACAGTGCAGTGCTGACCATCTGACAGTGCAGCGCTCCCTCAGTACTGACCCCCCGACAGTTCAGTACTATGCTTTGACCCCCAGTTTTGAAGTTTCTCACAAGTGGAAACACCTTCCCTATGCCCACTCTATCAGAACCCTTCCTAAGACCTCTGTTCAGTCCTCTCTTTTCCAGAGAAAAGGGCTTAGCCCGTTCCGCCTTTCCTGATATTTATAATCGGTCAGTTCTGATATTGTCCTTGTAAATCCTTTTAGCACCTTTTCCAGTGCATCCATATGATATAATGCAGAGATCAGAATTGTGCCCTGTAAATTAGTCTAAGATTCTAAACAAGTTTAACTGAAGCTCTTAGTTTCAGCCGGCACAGACATGATGGGCAGAGTGGCCTCCTTCTGTGCCGTAAACGTTTCTACATTTTTCTAAATTTTCGAAATATTTGAAAAGATGGAATGTGCAGGGATGTGGGGAGAGGGCAGGGGAGTGGCAGTACTTGAATTGCTTCTTAGGAGAGACACATGGGCATGATGGGCTAAATGGCCTTCTTCTGTGCTGTAATGATTCTCTGATTCCATAGGTGCATTGAGCTTAACTGTGAACCGAGATAAGGAACTCTCAAACACAATACAGGCTTTGCGACAGGAGAGAGGCCCAAGGAAGATCTCGAATTTGTGTTTGATATTGTAGAAATGACTCTCCAATCCCCCAGTTCATGGGCGAGTGAGTTAACATTATCTCATAAACATGCTCAAAAATCAGCTGGAACACTGCAACAAGTCAAAAGTGATAATAATGCAAACATGTCACAAATAGGGGAGTAATCGGGGTAATAGGGGAGTAATCAACTGGAGTAATCAGTGAGTAATCGAGGAGCAATGGGGGTGTAATCTGTGAGTAATCGGGAAGTAATCGGGTAGTAATCAGTTGGAGTAACCAGGGAGTAATGGGGGAGTAATCGGTGAGTAATAAGGGAGTAATCGGTTGGAGTAAGCAGGGAATAATTGAGAGTGATCACTGAGTAATTGGGGAGTAATCAGTGAGTAATTGGGGAGTGCATGCTCAAGAGGCTGGACTTAGAGGAATGCAGAGATCTCAGAGAGTGGTGGGGATGGGGGAGGTTACAGAGATGAGGGGCCAAGGCTATGGAGGGATTTGAAGTTAAGGATGAGAATTTTAAAACCAGGCTGGAAATGGCAATAAGTTCTCTACTTAACCTTCAGCAATCACCAGTCCTTCCTACGTTTCAGTTGGGTCTAACTATAGCATTAACTGTTAGCCGGGAACTATCCCTGCACCAAGACAGGTCAAGCCTGGAAATTGGGCCTTGTTCACTTTTGGGTTTTGGATCACTGTGACCACAGCCCCTGATTGGGTTGGAGTCAGATGCTTGGCAGGAGCCAGTAATGTTTTTTGACACTGCAGTGGAGCTGCGGGAACACACCCACACATCCCAGCTCGCATTCAGCAAGTAATTATTTAACAAACGTACCTTTTTAGCTACAGGCTGCAGCAGCCCTTTGAGGACTGCTGGTTAGACTGCACATAGACCAGGTTATTCAAATGCAGCTGGCCCATTCAGGCCTGACCAATTTTGCAATGAGGGCCCCAAACGGTCATTTGGCTTCCTATTTGCAGGGGAGCAATTCCCTGTTTTAGTTAAGGGCCCGTCTTTTATACAAATTGATTTTTTAGATGTGGCTGATTGTCTGGCATTACCAACATAGTGGGCAGCTCCATTTTGTCTTGGAATGACCTTGTGTGCCCTGCCCACCATATTGGAGACTTAGGTACCTGTTTTACACCTGCTGCAGCATCAGCAAATTTCCTGAGCTGTGTGTCTTCAATCGGAGTGGATGGAATCTTAGAATTGGTGTGTCCAGGTTTCTTGCTCCATTTCCCATTGTAACAGTGACAGGTTTTCTTTTATTCAGTTATGGGATGTGGGTGACGCTGGCTGGGCCAGCATTTATTGCCCATCCCTAATTGGGCCATCATCAGCAGCAGAATTGTACTCGAACACAATCTGTAGCCTCATGGTTCAGCATATCCCCCACTCTACCATTACCATCAAGCCAGGGGATCAACCCTGGTTCAATGAAGAATGCAGGAGGGCATGCCAGGAGTAACACCAAGCACATCTAAAAATGAGGTGTCAATCTGGTGAAGCTACAACACAGGACTACTTGCGTGCTAAACAGTGTAAACAAGTGATAGACAGAGCTAAGTGACTCCACAACCAATGGATCAGATCTAAGATCTGCAGTCCTGCCACATCCAGTCATGAATGGTGGTGAACAATTAAACATCTCACTGGAGGAGGAGGCTCCACAAATATCCCCATCCTCAATGATGGGGGAGCCCAGCACATCAGTGCAAAAGATAAGGCTGAAGCATTCACAACAATCTTCAGCCAGAAGTGCTAAGTGAATGATCCATCTCAGCCTCCTCCGGAGGTCCCCAGCATTACAGATGCCAGTCTTCAGCCAATTCAATTCACTCTACGTGATATCAAGAAACGGCAGAAGGCACTGGATAGTGCAAAGGCTATGGGCCTGGGTGTCAGAGGAATAGCCCCCTGGTGTTGGTGAACAGTCACATTGACTGAGCATTTCAATAAGGAACCACCATCCTCAATGGGCCGCGAGTCACCAGGATCACAAAGAGAGAGGGGACAGTGCAATGGTGGAGCAGTTATTGATCACCAAGCTTGTGTGTTAAAAGCCTGAAAAAGATGATAGGGAAGAGAATAGCATGAGAAGCAAGGAGTTCCCCAGGTTTGGGAGCAGGGAAAGTAAGTTCCATTAGAAGATGATGCTGTGAGTCTTCACTGGATCACAGTGAAAATCCTAAAGATTTAAAGTTATTTTTCAGAGTTAAAGAGATAAAGTCCTTCACAGTGAACACACTGCTACCTACACTGGTTCCAGCAATCTGAGTCAGACTGAATTCCTGATAGAAATACAGAATAGCACAGCCCAGGAGGAGACCATTCAGCCCATAAAACCTGTGCTGGCTCTTTTGAAGAGCAATCCAGCTGGCCCCTCTCTCCTTCTCTTTCCCCACATCTCTGCAATGTTTTCTCCTTCAATTATTTAACCAATTCCCTTTGAAAGTTACTATTGAATCTGTCTCCACCACACTCTCAGGCAGTGCATTGCAAATCCGAACCACTTGCTGAGTAAAAAGGTTCTCCTCATGTCGAACTCATGGCCAATCGCCTTCAACCTGTGCCCCCTGGTGATCAATTCCTCAGTCACTGGAAACAGTTTCCACTTATTTACTCTAAATTCCTCGTGATTTTGAATTAAATCTCCTCTCGGCCTTCTCTTTTCTGAGGAAAACAAGGCCAGATTCTCCAATCTATCTCCATAACTGAAGTCCCACATCTCTGGAACCATTCGAGTAAATCTCTGCCCTTCCTGAAGGACAGTACCCAGAATTGGACACAATACCTAACCAGTGATTTATAGTAACATCCAGGATTTTTACCTGCTTGGAATAAAGCTTGGGACCAAAGACATTTAATGGGAATGATTACTACAGACTGTATAATTGAGATAAACCTGCACAAGCACCCTCCACAATCCCTCTCACCCAGTTGCCATTCTTCATGTGTGAGATAGACAGGCTATAGGCTGGATACTGGAACATTAGAAGATCAGCAGCAATCCTGCCCTCCCTCCATTTCGTCACAAACACACTTTCCAAACAGATGAATCGTTTGACAAAATGTAGAGTGTTTGTATGACCAGTGCTTCTAGTTTAACCTGAGAAGTTCACGTTAATCTTTTGTTTTATCATCTCTGGATTTTGTGAAAAACACAGTTCTGTTTGAAGGCTAGCTGACAGGCCGTGACGGTATGGTGCTGGGGCGTTAGCTTAGGGACACTGTGAGAGAATTTCGGCATTAACAGTAACGGTACAGCGATTAACTTGAATAGCTTAGAAACCCTGTCACTTCAGCTGTATGTGTTAATTCAGCTCCCAGCACTGAAAGAGACACACAAAAGACCATTTGCTTAAGCACAATTCCATCATATAATTTGATTTTTTTAAATGCAGTTGATTGTGGCAGTTGCTTTTCAAAACCTATTCAAGGGGAGGATTTAATTTTCCACTCCTTTATCAATAGAAAGGAGAGGCCTGCATTTATATAGCGCCTTTCACCACCTCAGGACATCTAAAAGTACCTTTTGGCTGTAAAGCATTTTGGGACATCCTGAGGTCTTGAAAGGCGCTATATAAATGCAAGTCTTTCCTTTATATTGATTATATAATTAAAGCTAAGTGTGAGGTATTACATTTGGTAAGAAGCATAAGAGGCCACACATTATTTGAAATTATGGGGGGAATCGTCCCAGATTTGCACTAAGTGGGGTAGTGGGCGGGGAAACGATATTTTACCCTCCTGCCACAATGGTGTCTTCTCACGCTGTATTGTCCCAATCCCGCCACATTAATCATGCATTCCCAGGAAACACACTGTTTCTCATTCGCCGGCACCCCGTCACCTCACCGCTTCATCATGCCGGGCGCCATATTTAAAGTACAGCCGTGCGCACACCTCTCAGTGCTTCCAGCCCAGGCTGCTGCACAGAAAACTTGGTCCCAAAGGGAAAAACACTGCAATCCCCCGGTTTAGTGACGCATCTCTCGAGCGCCATTTGGATGCTTTGGTAGCCCGCCATGATGTCCTCTACTCCCGCTTTGGCCGCAGGAGGGCCAGTGGCATCACCAATCCAGCTTGGGAGGCGGTGGCAGCGGTGGTCAGCACCAACGCCCTGCAAAAGAGGACAGCCACCCAGTGCTGCAAGAGGGTAAATAATCTCCTCCGTTCCGCCAGGGTAAGTCACTCTTCTCATCACTCTCAACTCACACACTCACAAACCCATCACACCTCCAGAGGGTCCTCACTCACTGCCAGTGCAAGGGACATCACCATTCACTCTCTCACACCCACTGTCATTGTCCTCATCCCGTCCATGGGACCACTCACCACCCACACATGCCAGGAATACCAATCATCTGGCCTGGCAGGCGTCCTCCTTACGTACTCTCCATCTCTAGTCATGCAGGATAAGCTGGCACATAACAAGAGGGAGAGGTCGCAGACCGGTGGAGGAATGGCTGGAATCAATGTCCTCACTGACTTTGAAAACAGAGCCATCCAGCTGGCCAGCGAGGATCTGGACCGGTCCTGTGCTGAAGGTGAGGTCGGTGATGCTCTACCAAGTGAGGGTCCAGCAGTGCAACATCCATCAGACCATGCCGTGAGTGATGTGTCCTCTTTCACAGGCCACTGCTATGCACTAATTATCTCTTTTTGCTTTCTCAGGTACATCTGGGAAACAGCCGACAGACGACAGAGTCCACAACCCAAGGCCACCCATCAAGCCCCGAGGGAAGCTCAGAACAGGGATCCACTAAAACCCTCCCTGAAGTCCCATCACAGCACTCACCCACACCCTCCACCAGCACAGAGACACACACTTCGGTGGGACCCAGCTTTGGAGTAGCCTCAGGATCACAATCTGGTGAGCACATCGCACTGTCTGATCCATAGCAGGTGGAGGCAGGGAATTCCCAGGTCCCTGGCACTCGGAGGACTGTTGGAGGCCAGATTGTCACTGAATCCGAGTCAGATGATGAGCCTCTGGACTTGGTCATGTCACAGTTGCTGGAGCTGCAATGGCAGGCTCGGGAACATCAGGAAGGGATGTCCGCTGCACTCCTCAGGTTGCAAGGCATGATGGAGGAGTCCATCCGTCCTCAGGCTGAGGTGATAGCACCGGCATGCCAACACACTGAGGTCAACACTGGCAGAATGGCAGCTGCCTGGGAGACCTTGGTCCAGGACTTCACTCCTGCACTGCTGCGCGGGCTGAACTCCATCACTGATGTCATAATTGGCCTCCAACAATGTGTACGTGAGAGGGGTGTGGGGCAGCTCAATCTCACTCCAGCTACCCCTTCTCCTCAAGGAGTCAGCCAGGGGCCCCCAGGCACCCATAGGGAGGAGGATCAGCAGGTGCACACTCCGAGCCCATCCATCCAGGTGACTCCGAGAATGTCCGGCCCATCCAAATCCCCTCTTCCTGTGACCTCCGCATCTCCAGCTCCACAGGCCAAGGAGGGTGCCACTGCTGCATAGCAGGACCTCGAAAGCAGGCCGGGACCCTCCAAGTCTCGGCCCACTAGAGGATGCTCGCTAAGGTCATCACAGACAGGGTGTAGCAGTCAGCAGGCTGCCTCCACCTCTGCTGTGGCTGTCCGGGGAGAACCAAGGTGTAGTGGCAGGGTTAGGAAAGTTAAGAAGATGTAACTCTTTCGAGTACAAACACGTTTCCATCTGTTCCTATTCAGATGAAGTTACATTGTTTCATAGTTTGCCACTGTGAGATTTGAACTCTTGATCTTGGGGTTACAAACCCAGTACCATAACCACTTGGCTATTAGTTGCACAACCTGGGCACAGTTGTTAATCACTTGTTAATCACATAATGTTCACTACTGTAAATTAACTCCCAAGAGTGGCTCCTTGTTCTGATGAGCATGTTCTTGCCATTCAGATGTGAAACCTTTCTGCACAAGATAAAGGCAGGTGTCTTAGTCCAGGGCCTCTTCTCTGTGCTCTGTGTAGCCTTCAGATCAAAGTGATGGTCCAGCCTCACATTCCCTGGAAACATTACTAATGCCTGCACCTCAGCAGTGCTGGTCATTGCTGCCAGAATGTAGTGGGCAGGCGCCACAGAGTTCTCTCATTCTCTCAGTGTGCTCACAGCACCTTTAAGGAGGAGCTGGCCCCCATCTCTTCAGCATCTGTGACCACTGATGCTGTGCTCCTGAAGGGCTCAGGTGCTGAAGACGGACAAAGGATCAGATGCTTCTGAAGTTTCCTGGCTGTATCTCTATGATATGACCCTGGTCACAGAGCACAAGAGATCTGCCCTCGGCCAGACAGGAGTCAGACGTTCTCAGAGGCTATGTGAAGATCTATGGAGTGCCCTCACTGCATGTTGTCATTGTCCTCCAGCAATCGAGTGACTATTAGGGCCTCCACTGTGTCTCCATGACAGGAGCATTCTCACAGAGTGTATGTGCATTGCCATAAGCCAGGCTGGAGTCAAACATTCACAGATGTGATGTGAGGAACTATGGGGTTATCTCGCTGCATGTCGCCATCATCCTCCACAAATCTAGCAGCTATGAGAGCCTCCCGAGCACACCTGTCTCATCTGACTAATGCGAGGGCCTCATCGCCATCATCATTGCCTTCAAGGACCCCCTCACCCTCATCCCTGTCAACGTCCTCCGCATCAGAGGTGACCTCTGGAAGGCATTTCCAGCAGGTACTTGATAAGGTGCCACATCAAAGATTATTACGGAAAATAAAAGCGCATAATATAGAGGGTAATATATTAGCACGGATAGAAGATTGGCTGGCTGGCAGAAAGCAGAGAGTATGCATAAATGGGTCTTTTTCTGATTGGCAGGATGTGACGAGTGGAGTCCCACAGAGGTCTGTACTGGGGCCTCAACTTTTTACGATTTACATCAATGACTTAGATGAGAGGAGTGAAGACATGGGAGCTAAATTTGCAATGACAGAAAGATAGGTAGGAAAGTATGTTGTGAAGGGGAGATGAGGAGGTTGCAGATGGATATAGATAGGTTGAGGGAGTGAGCAAAGATTTGGCAAATGGAGTTATACGAAGCTGTTCACTTTGGCAGGAAGAACAAAAAAGCAGAGTATTTCTTAAATGGAGAACAGCTACATAACTCTGAGGTGCAGAGGGATCTAGGTGTTCTAGTACATGAGTCACAAAAAGTTAGTATGCAGGTACAGCAAGTAATTAAGAAGGCTAATGGAATGCTATCCTTTATTACGAGAGGAATTGAACATAAAAGTAAGGATGTTATGCTTCAGTTATACAGGGCATTGGTGAGACCGCACCTCGAAAACTGTGTGCAGTTTTGGTCTCCTTATTTAAGGAAGGATGTAAATGCACTGGAGGCGGTTCAGAGGAGGTTTACTAGATTGATACCTGGAATGAGTGGGTTGTCTTATGAGGACATGTTGAACAGACTGTTTCCACTGGAGTTTAGAAGAGTGAGGGGTGATTTGATTGAAGTATACAAGATCCTGTATGGCCTTGACAAGGTGGACGTGGAAAGGATTTTTCCTCTTGTGGGTGAGTCCAGAACTAGAGGGCACTGTTTTAAAATTAAGGGTCGCCATTTTCGGACAGAGATGAGGATAATTTTTTTCCCTCGGAGTGCGACTTTGGAATTCTCTGCCTCAGAAGGTGGTGGAGGCGGGGTCATTGAATATTTTTAAGGCAGAGGTAGATTGATTCTTGTTAGGCAAGGGAATCAAAGGTTATCAGGTTTGTAGGTAGGATTGTGGAAATCGAAACACAATTGATCTTCTCAGCCATGATCTTATTGAATGGCGGAGCAGGCTCGAGGGGCCGAACGGTCTACTCCTGTTCCTATTTCTCATGTTCTTAATCCCTCATTCAACATCAGAAGAACAGATTACTTTATGTTCTTATAATACTTCCAGCTCCTCCACCTCCTCCTCAGACAGCTCCTCTCCCCGTTCCAGTGCCAGGTTGTAAAGGGCGCAGCAGACGACGACGATGCGTGACACCCTCTGTGGACTACATTGCAGGGCTCCACCAGAAGGGTCAAAGCACTGGAACCTCATTTCAGCAGCTCGATGGTCTGCTTCACCAAGTTGTGAGCTGCAGCATAAGCCTCATTATACCATCGCTCTGCTGCAGTCTGGGGCCGCTGCACAGTTGTCATCAGCCACAACCTCAAACCCGCTTGTCCCCAAGCAGCCTCTGTGGACCTTGGAAGATGTCAGGGATCTGAGGCTGACTGAGGATGCACACTCCCCGGAAACCGTGCGCAGACCTGCAGGATGCGTTTGTGGTGGTCACACACCAGCTGCACATTCAGCGACCGGAAGTCCTTGTGGTTGAAATAGTTGACCACTTGTTGCAGCAGAGATCTGGGCGCCACGTGAATGTAGTTGATCGCACCCTGCACCTGGAGGTACAGATCCACAAATCAATAAAAATAACAACACAGGTTAATAAGGTCATAAAAAAGCAAACACTGGGGTTCATTTCTAGATGTATGGAATTGAAAAGCAGAGAAGTTCGATTAAACTTGTGTAGAACCTTGCTTAGACCGCACTTGGAGCATTGCGTGCTGTTCTGGTCTCCTTATAAAAAGGATATCGAGGCACTGGAGAGAGCGCAGAGAAAATTGACAAGGATGGTATTAGAAATGTGTGGGTTTACAGATCAGGAAAGGATTGACAGGCAGGGTCACTTCTCCTGAAAAAAGAAGGCTGAGGGGTGACCCAATCAAACTCTTTAAAAAGATGAGAGGTTTTGATCGAGTGGATACAGACAGAATGTTTCCTCTTGTGGAGAGGAAACTAGAGACTGTCAATATGAGATAGTCACCGAGAAATCCAACAGGGAATTCAGAAGAAAATTCTTCACCCAGAGAGTGGTGAGAATGTGGGACTCGCTACCACAGTGGGTAGTAAAAGGTGAATAGTATAGATGCATGGTATAGATCTTATTGAATGGCGGAGCAGGCTCGAGGGGCCAAATGGCCTACTCCTGCTCCTAATTTGTGTGTTTGTATGTTTGAAGCTGGATAAACGCATGAGGGAAGAAGGAGTAGAAGGATATGCTGATAGGATGAGATGAAGGGTGAGGGTGGGAGGAGGCTTGTGTGGAGCAGAAACGCTGGCACAGACCATTTGCGCCCAATGACCTGTTTCTGTGTTGTAAATTCAATGTAATTCCAGAAAATTGGAAGGAGGGGAAGAAGAGGGTCTAAATGTTGAGGGTTAGCAGCTCTTTAAGTGAGAGCAAGCAAGAGAATGTTAAATGTGAATCACTTATACTGTGGATTGTTCACACACTGCAGCCACTGCTGGTTCTACTGAGGGCTGCAGCTCAGAGTTGATTCAGTAACTGAGCCATATCCAAACAGGAACAACAGGTTCAATTGCAGAATGCTGTAACTCCCATCTGAAGAGCTCTAGTTAAAGAGGCTGACATTCTACAGTCTGCTTGGAAGAAAATGAGAAAAGTGGAAGCAATTCACTAAACTCCACGAAATGTTCAACGCCACAGATTGGGGTTCCAACGTATTCCAGGAGGACTGGTCACATGATCTTGCACTTTTAATTGCCCTGCCCCCACACTCCCGCCATTGGTCACTTGGCACATCCACTCCCGTGGCTCATGTGTTCCCAAGGCCAATCGGAAATCAAATTAACCCTCTGTTATCCGATTGGATGAATTTTGATTGGATAGTTAGTCACACAGCCAATTATACTCCCCATCATGTTGTGCCCAATTTAAAAGATTTAAAAGATTATCATGTTGTGCCCAGGTTTTCATCATAGCAGTGTCCTGAAGATTAATCACTAATCCCTGGAGACTCCAGGACAATCCTGGAGGAGTTGGTAACTCCCAATGTAGATATGCAGCAATGCAACTGACAAGAGAATAAGATGGTGGAATAGTCGATCCAGATGGATTTGCTGGGTGTGACTTAGTGCATTACACCAAAATTAATAACCTGACTGTGAGTTGGAAAACAGGGGGATATGGAAGAATGGAGAGATTTGGGAGTTCAAGCTCCACATAAAGAAGAAGCACCTTAAAGAGCTTAAACAAATGTAACAGTTATTTTAATTCTTTCATGGGATGTGGGCATCGCTGGCTGTGCCCATCCCTAAATGCCCTTGTGAAGGTGGTGGTGAGCTGCTGTCTTGAACTGCTGCAGCCCCTGTGGCATAGGTACACCCACAGTGCTGTTAGGGAGGTTTGATAGTATGGGACACTGAAGTTACCAATTGAGATGGAATAGCAAGTTTATAAAATCTTCAGTAAAATGACAGTTAGTGGATTTTGTGCAGTATTGGACTCCACAGTATAGAATCATAGCTTCATAGATGGTTACTGCACAGGTGGAGACCAACCTATTGTGCCTGTGCCGACCCTCCGACAATGCAGCACTCCCTCAGTGCTGACCCTCCAACAGTTCAGCACGCACTCAGTACTGACCCTCCGACAATGCAGCACTCCCTCAGTGCTGACCCTCCAACAGTACAGCACTCACTCAGTACTGACACTACAACAGTGCAGCACTCCCTTAGTACTGACCCTACGACAGTGCAGCACTCCCTCAGTACTGACCCTCTAACAGTACAGCACTCACTCAGTACTGACCCTCCGACAGTGCAGCACTCCCTCAGTACTTACCCTACAACAGTGCAGCACTCCCTCAGTTCTGACCCTACAACAGTGCAGCACTCCCTCAGTTCTGACCCTCCGACAGTGCAGCACTCCCTCAGTACTGACCCTCTGACAGTGCAACACTCCCTCAGTACTAACCCTCCGACAGTGCAGCGGTCTCTCAGCACTGACCCTCCGACAGTGCTGTACTCTTTCAATGCTGCTTTGGGGATTTTGTGCTTCTATCTCTGGAATGAATCTTGAATTCATGACCTTCTGACTTGGAGCTGAGAGTGACCCAGCAAGATAAGGCAGAACCAGTTAAGTCGCTGTCATCACAAACACTCATTTTGCCAAGTGAGTGTTTTATGGGCTGTTTGGAGCTTTCCGAACCAGTTTTAGATACAGATTCTCAGAGATCTTCATCTAAGGTGCTAAACACACACAAACCAAATGCAAACTGCTTTCCAAAATCCATCTTTGTCTGATTTCGGTCCTGATCTTTCTTTTCCCTCAGTCAGTGTGGATGACATGGGGTCAGTTGAAACATACCAGTTTGCACTCGATATATTCTTGTTGTGTAAGGATATCAAAGAATTTTGATGAACTTTTATAAAACACTGGTTCAGCTTCAGCTGATCTGTCCAGTTCTGGACACCACACTTTAGGAAGGATGTGAAGGCAATAGAGAGAGTGCGGAAAAGATTCACGTGAATGGTTCCAAGGCAGAGAAACTTCAGTTACATGGATAGAATAAAAAGCTGGGATTGTTCTTCTTAGAGAATAGAAGGTTGAGAGGAGATTTGATCGAGGCGTTCCAAATCAGGAGGGATCTGGACAGAGTAGATAGGAAGAAACCATTCCCATTGGTCGTAGGGTCAGCGTAATGACCATGTGAGAGGGGTGAAATGACCCCCTTATTCTCCCACTCTAGGCCAGGCCATCACAGGGCTTTTCTGTGAATTTAGAGAGGGTGTGCTGTTCCAATACTGCAGGAGTCCCACTATTTACACTTTCAGATTATGAAAAAATAATGACAGGTTTTCTCAGGTTAAACAAAGAACAAGATAAATTTATTTGAACTACTTCCCAAATTGAAAAAAGGACTAGGTAAATCGCAACCACCATTCATACATTACACATGCTCACCTAGACCCACACACACATTAGTACAAACAGCAGGACAAGAGGATAGACTAAAGGATTTTTGTACAGTTTGTGAAGAAGATAAAACAGAGGAGTATATGGTTAGCTGTTCTTTGGCTGGTCTAAATGCAGTGATTCCGTGTCGTGGCTGTTTCATTCAGTTGTCTTCCTGGGTATAGTTGTATGGAGCAGGTTTCCACGTTTTATTCCTGAAAAATCTCGGTTTTCAGTGGATTACTCTTCTCAGGATGGTTGCTTTGCAAATCCGGGCACAATACTATTTGTGAGAGAGAGAGCAAAGAGCCTTTTGCACACTGTCTTCAGTACAGTACAGCATTCTGTCCTCTGATCTCTCCTGCTGAGAAACACAATCTCTTAATGTGTACTACAGGCTGTCTATTCCAGAGGGATTCGATTAATCCATGTCTGTTGCAGTAATTGTTTTTAGAACAGGTAAAATTGCATTTTGATTTCTCATCTCAGAAACTTTTGCAAAGTTTCAGGATAGCGGAAAGCCAACAGGATATGGGGTCTTTCACGTTCCCCAGGGGATTGTTCTGTTTCACCCCACTTGGTGGAATGCAAGCTTGTATATTATAGCCGCCTGGCAGTCCTTCATTGTTTTAAGAGGATTTCAGCTTATTTTTAAAATCCAGCCAGAAAAAGAAAAATTAAAATAGTGCATTTTGAAAAAAAGCACATCTTCATAATAGTCGCGAATCAAAGGACACCAATTTCAGTGCGTGGGTGGCAAAAAATCTAGAGCCGGGCTAGTTGAGTTATTCTTACAGGGAGCCAGCACAGACACATGGGCTGAATGGCCTCCTTCTGTGCTGTGACCATTCTGTGATTCTATGATCAAGGGATGTAGAGTAATGGTGGAGAAATGAAGTTGAGGTACCTATGTTCCCAGAAGGTGTTCCCTGCAGCCAGGGGTGGTGAGCCCCACATTACAGTTGGGTTTGGGGCAGGACAAAGCTGACCGGGTCTCCTGGTCCTTATCCCTATTCGGTGATGTTAACCTATCTTTCCCACTCCCTGACTGGGTGAAGGAGGTTCCTGTACATGCTGTCCTGATCCTTACAGGGCCTAAGCTAGTGTCGTAGGTTATTATGTGTGTTTGGGAGACCTGGGGAGTTTGTCAATGTTCACCCAGGAAATTCGCGATGATCCTGTACTAGGACCAATGGTGGAACAGCAGATGTTGCCAGGAGTGGAGAACTTTCGCTATGAGGGAAGATTGGAGAGGCTGGGGTTGTTTTCTTTGGGGACAGGGAAGGCTGAGGAGAGATTAAATTGAGGTGTATAAATTTATGAGGAGCCTAGTGGAGTGAATGGGAATGACCTATTTCCCTTAGCAGAGGGTCGCTAATCAAGGGGCATAGATTAAAGTAATTGGCAGAAAGATTAGGGAGGAACTGAGGAGAATTTTTTTCACCAGAAGGTGGCAGGGGTCTGGAACTCACTGTCTGAGAGGGTGGTAGAGACAGAAACACTCATCACATTTAAATAGCATTTGGACATGCACTTAAAGTGCCATAACCTACAGAGCTATGGACTGAGATCTGGAAAGTGGGATTAGGCTGCACTGGTCTTTCTCGGCCAACATGGACATGATAGGCCAAATGGCCTCCTTCTGTGTCATAAAGTTTCCAACGTTTCGAGGTTCAGCAATGTAGGGGTTATGATAATTCTGAGCATGTGAATTCAAATCCCACTGTGAGAATTTACATTTAGTTTAAAAAACAATTATCAGGAAAACTATTGATGAAACTATTGGAATGCTCTAAAAATCCGACAAGTTCATGTTAGGAAAGGGTGACCATAGGCTTCTCAAGCTGATACCTCCTGCTATTTCCAATGGTATTCCCCCCTGATTTGGGGTGGAATTCAGGCCTGACTCTCAGCAATGAGGCCCGACATGGAAGGGCACATGGATGACGCTCACAGTTCAGGTTCAAACCTGAGAATTCAGAAGATAACGACATAAGAAATAGGAACTGGTGGAGGCCATTCAGCCCCTTCAAGCCTTCAATAAGATCATGGCCAATCTTCTATTCCTCTACTCCACCTTCCCGTCCTATCCCTCAATTCCTGTACTGCCCAAAAATCTGTCAATCTTAACCTTGAATGTACAACAACTTATATTTATATACCACCTTTAATGTAATGAAACATCCTAAGGCACCGCACAGGAGCGTTCATTCGAAAACAAAGTACGACACTGGGCCACCAAGAAATTGGTCAAATGATCAACAGCTTGGTCAAAGCAGTAGGTTTTAAGGAGCATCTTAAATTGTGGTCAAGAGGCAGCGAGGTTCAGGGAGGGCATTCCAGAGCTTGGAGCCCAGGCAACTGAAAGCACAGCCACCAATGGTGGGGTGGTTAAAATTGGGATGCACAAGAGGCCAGACTTAGAGGAGCACAGATATCTTAAGGGTTGCGGGGCAGCAGACGATTACAGAGATAGGGAGATAGGGAGGGGCGAAGTCATGCAGGGATTTGAAAAGTAAGGATGAGAATTTTAGAATCAAGATGTTGCTTGACCAGAATCCAAACCAGGTCAATGAGCACAGAGGTGATGGGAGAGTGGGATTAAGATCAAGAGATGAATTTCTGAGGTAATTGTACCAGGAACCCAACAAGGTCCACTTCCAAAAGAAAACTGTATTCCCTGCAGAGAATCTACAAGCTTTGCTATGAATATCGTGATTCAATTCTTGATTACTCGGGTTCTTCTCTACCTTCCCCTCTGAGTTTGGAAACACCAGACTTAACCTTGTGCGTAGACGGCATTTCATCAATAATTCAGGTGGCATTGAACACGTAGTTGAATGAGGCGTCATACAATAATTGAGAAGAAAGTGGGACAGCCGAGTTTCTAGAGAACCTTCAGATAACCTCTTCATTCCTGATTTGAAAGTCTTTACAGCTCTTTCAGCTAAACCATTTGATGAGGGATGATATGATGCTGTTTTAATCTGTCTGATTCCATTTAAACTCATGAATCTGAAACTCTGTTCTGGTAAATATTGTACCGTTATCAGAAACGATGACTTCCGGTAGACCATGTATACTAAAACTATTTCGCAGCTTTTCGATAGTTGTGCACGATGTCAGTGATCTGACTTCATACACATCCATTTAGAATGCACATCTACGATCAATAAAAACATGGTATCTAAGAATGGTCCGACATAATCAATATGTAGTCTAATCCAGGGTCGACCAGGCCACTCCCACGGATGCAGTGGAGCTGAAACAGGCAGCTTCTGCTGTTGCTGACACTGGAGACAGTGCTTGACCATGTTTCAATGTCACTGTCAACACCTGGCCACCAGACATAGCTTTGAGCAAGTGTTTTCATCTTCGATATACCTGGATGTGCACTGTGAAGCTCTGTCAAGAGCGGTTCCTTCCTTGTGAAGGGACGACAACTCTTGATTCACACACAAGATTCCATTCTGACAACTTAACTCTGATTTTCGAGCATGGAATGGTCTCATCTCTTCAGACACTGGTGAATTTGACCATCCTTACAATACAAAGTCTCGCACTTTTGACAGAATTGTATCTCTGTTCGTCCAATTCCTAATTTGCTTAGGAAGAATGCAAGAAATTCAGTACAAGCACAGTTTCTTGTGGTACTGGAGTATGTACAATGCTATCTGGTAACGGGAGATGACTGAGTGCTTCTGCATTTGCAATATGCACGCCAGGACGGTGTATAAATGTATGCTCATACTCAGATAATGTCAAAGCCCAATGTTGTATTCTTGCTGGGGCTGTTGGCAGAATGGCTTTATCCTCACTTAATAAACCCATCGTGGTTTATGGTCCAAAACGATGGTGAAATGTCGTCCATGCAGATACTGGTGGAATTTCTTCACCCCAAGTCTCATCAATAAACCTTCCTTTTCAAGTTGGGAATAACCCTTCTTGGCTCTGAAGAGGCTCTTGAGACATAGCCAATTGGCCTTTTTGATCCATCTTCCATTCTGTGTGATAACACAGCTCCCACACCATAAAGTGACTCATCACTTGTTAATACCAATTCTTTCGATGGGTTGTAGTGTACTAATAAACACCATGAATGTAATAGATTCTAAACTTTCACTAAGACTTCTTCCTGTTGTGAATTCCACGACCAACGATGATTCTTTTTTAACAACAGGTGTAATGATGCTAACAATGTTGACAAGTTTGACAAGAAGCAGCTATAATAGCTGATCATACCCAGGAAAGACTTGAGTTCAGTTACACTGGACAGAGAGGGCGCATCCTTGATTGCCCTAATTTTCCCTTCTACCGGATGCAAATCCATAGCATCCACCATGTGACCCAGATAAGTAACTTCTGGCACTTGGAATATACATTTCTCTTTCTTTAACCATGCGCCAGCTTTCAAGAATCTTCTTAGCACCTCCTCCAGGTTGGCCCAGTGTTCGGTCTCAGTTGACCCTGTGATCAGAGCATCCTCTAGGTATACTACTACTTGGGGAAATCCTTGCAAAAGACTCTCCATTGTCCTTCGGAAGATTGCACATGCAGACAACACCCCAAAGGGTAGGCGAGTATATTGATAAAGACCCTTGCACATGTTGATGGTTACATACTCTCAAGACATCCTATCCAGCTCAAACTGTTGGTATCCATGGCTCATGTCCAGTCTTGTATAGGATTTGCCTCCAGCTAGCTTTGCACATAAATCCCCCCACCTCGGGTTCGGATATTTATCTAGTTTGGCTGCCTTGTTCATGGTCAATTTATAGTTCCCACAAATGAGTATAGTTTGGTCAGGCCTCACCACTGGAACTAGGGGTGCTGCCCATTCCAAAAATTGTACAGGCTGGATGATGCCAAGCTGGGCTGCCTGTTGACTATAGGACACAGGTACTGTGGCGATGCCCTTTACCTCTATGGATTCTCCAGTGTATATCTTCAATTGAGCAGTTGTCTGTTCCAGATTCAGTGGCTGGGTACCTTTATTTAGGTACTTAATGTCTCCTGTAACTGTGGCTGAGGGTCCCATATCCATCGCCATTATTAGTGGCTTCTCATTAACTTGGATTGTGACAGTGATGGGTTCGGTTTTTACAGCGGTGACGTTATGAAATAAAAACCAAGGGGCTCTGCTGGCTCTTGTCTTCCAAAGTCTTCTAATCGTAAGGACTGATTCACCAAAGAGCGACGTGACTGGTGAGTATTCTTTTCTTTTTTCTTAAGATTCGATGTATTCACAGTAACAAGCTGAGGTGCAGTGTCAGAGATATTTTACCCTCACCACCAAATGTAATGACTTGACGGACTGGAGAAGTTTCAACAAGAATCAATGAACTTTATTACAGAGAGCTTTTCAGATGCTACATGCTTGAACCAGGTCCGCAGCAAGAAGCCCTGCCCCCTGGGTTACTCACACTTAGGGCTCATTGGTCAGAGCCTCCACATGACCCCTGTTAGACAGTAGGAGAGGCTAAACCTTCAGTTACTACAGAGACAAAGTGTGCTAAATATAATGTGAACATTAGACAATGCCAAGATCAAGTTTGAAAAGCACAAAGAGTGGGAGAAGCTGCGAGTATGAGAGACAGGAGAGGTTCACTAGTTTTGAGAAAGAGTGAATTAGCTGGGGAGTTGGAAGAGCATAGGGCAGTTTTCCTGATCTAACACACAGGAGGAATGACTACAACATTATCATTCAATGACAAGTGAAGAAAAGAGTGTGCGAGAGAAGGGCTGGTGAAGAACGAGGTGAGTGTGGGACTGAGATAAGCTTTTCCCTACAACAGACATATCAGTAAGACTAACCCTCTCCATAAAAAGCAAGAGGACTGATGCAAGAAGTTGGCTTTGCGGAGTTGAGCTATTAGGTGATCAAGGCAAGGATCATCAACCTCTAGCCTTCCAACACTCACCTCAAGGCTTCAAGGGTCAGCCTGGGGTAGTGGCCAGTTGGAGGAGGCCTGGGAGAGGGTGTGGAAGTGTATCTCAGTTGAGGGAGGTCTAGGAGAGGGTGTGAGTATATCTCAGTTGGAGATGTCTAAGAGAGGGGGTGGAAGTGTATCTCAATTGGGGGAAGTCTGGGAGAGGGTGTGGAAGTGTATCTCAGTTGGGGGAGGTCTGGGAGAGGGTGTGGAAGTGTATCTCAGTTGGGGGAGGTCTGGGAGAGGGTGTGGAAGTGTATCTCAGTTGGGGGAGGTCTGGGAGAGGGTGTGGAAGTGTATCTCAGTTGAGGGAGGTCTAGGAGAGGGTGTGAGTATATCTCAGTTGGGGATGTCTAAGAGAGGGGGTGGAAGTGTATCTCAGTTGGGGGAAGTCTGGGAGAGGGTGTGGAAGTGTAGCTCAGTTGGGGAGGTCTGGGAGAGGGTGTGTGGAAGTGTAACTCAGCAGAGGCACTTTCCCCCCCTTAAGTTCTTGTTCTACTGGTTTTCATCCAAAGAAAGGGCAGAAACATTAGTGAGAGTACAAAGAGAGAGAGAGAGAGAAAGAAGAGTTTTTCTTGAATCCTGTCTCGCAGCATGTGAGAAGTGATGGAGAATAGCACCATTTCCCAGCAGTCATGTCTGAAACCCTTTGATCCCAAATTACAAGTCAAGCTCTAAGAGGGTGACTCAGGAAATCTTCACTTTATGTTAATGGTGAAGAGGGGTAGGAGTGTTAGTGAGGATAAAAATAAAACTGTAGTAATTGTAGTTTGGATAAACATAGGACTCTAGCTTTAAGGATAATCCTGTGTTGTAAGAGGACATGATCTGGGTAAACCAATGGGTTAACAGCGTGGGGGACCTCTAGTGGAAAGTTCTTCTTTAGATTTGGAGTTTGATGCACGTGTGTAGTTGCTGCTTCTATCTTGTAAATAAAGTTAAATGTGTTACTAAGTAAAATTGTCTGGAAGATAAACTCTATAACAAATTGGCAACAAGAATAAATCAGATTTGGGGTCTTAACTCACCCAGCAATTGTGAGTATCTAAGTTCATTAAAAAGAAAAGAAGATACTCTCATCCAAAATGCCACAATTTAGCAGAATTGATCCCTTTGATCCAGCCATAAATGATTGGTCTCAGTACATAGAACGTCTTGCATTCTACTTTTAAGCCAACGGAATCATGGGGGAGGAAATGAGGAGAGCAATTTTCCTGAGTATTTGTGGAAGCAAGAGCTACAGTTTAATTTGAAGCTTGACGGTTCCCCAGTGCCCCAGATTCGATGACTTTCAGTGAATTAGTAGACCTTGTTAAGGGACATTTTCAACCCAAGCCCTCAGTCACAATGCAGAAATTCAGGTTCAATTCACAGAATAGAGCCCCGGGGGCGACCATTGCTACCTATGTGGCGAAATTAAAACAACGAATGGAACATTGTGATTTTGGTGAAACCCTGAGTAACATGCTCAGAGACCGTTTAGTATGCAGCATGCAGGGAGACACTATTCAGCGAAGATTGCTGGCTGAAGTGCATCTTGATTTTAAGAAAGCGTTAGAAATAGTGCTGGCGATGGAAAGCGCTATAAGGGATTCACAAGCAATTCAAGGGGCACTAAATGGCACCGTTCTCCTAGTCGGGCAGGAACAATCAGACGAAAGCAGTGCGAAAAACCAGGACTCTGCCGCTAACCAAAAAATGAGAGGAAACAACTTAGCAACAAAATCGAAAACTAATTTTCATCGACGTGGAAACAATTATTCTTCTAGTGACTGGCAATTTAAAAAAGTAGAATTTTAATTTTGTCACAGAAGTGGGCACAGAATGAGACAGTGCAAGCAATACATAAACAGGCTTTCAAACAACAAATTAAGTCCAATGAAGTCTATAGTGCAGGAAAGCCTAAAACAACCAATTCTGACACTTCTTCATTATTCAACATGAAGGTTGGGAAGACAGAGCCAATTCTTGTCACAGTGCAAGTGAATGGTAAACCCTTCAAAATGGAAGTAGACACAGGTGCTTCTACCACTGTAATAGAAGAACACATTTTCAGATAATTAAATAACGGTGCTCAACAATTAAATTTGGAACAAACATCTGCCAAGTTGAAAACGTACACAGGCGAAGAAATCCAGGTAAAAGGTATCACCAGAGCAACAGTTCATTATAGACACCAATCAGCACAGCTACCAGTGATGGTGGTAGAAGGTGAAGGACCTAGCCTTTTAGGGCATGTTTGGTCGAAAGAAATTAAGTTAAATTTGTCCAAAATCTTCCAGTTGCGATTAGGTGGACTGCCAGAACTGCTAAGAAAAATGTCACCATCTTCAGGGATGAATTGGGGAAAATGAAAGGCCTACAGGCCAAGATTTACATGGACCCAGAAGCAACTCTTCACTCCTTGAAAGCAAGACCAGTGCCATACGCCCTGAGAGAGAAGGTAATGCTGAGTTGAACCGGCTAGAGAGGCTGGGTGTCATGAAAGCGGTTCAGTTCTCAGTGTGGGCAGCACCCGGTTCCTATCCTAAAACCGGATGAGACTGTCCGGACCTGTGGGGACTATAAACTAATGGTCAACAAAGAAGCCGAACTGGACGGGTACCCTATTCCCAAGATTGAAGACCTCTATGCCAAACTAGCAGGATGGACAATGTATACAAAGCAACTGGAGCTGGATAATGCCTCCCAGGAATTTGTGACCATAAATACCCACAAAGGGTTGTATTAGTACACACATCTGCCCTTCGGTGTTTCCTCAGCCTGTGCCATTATTCAGAGGACAATGGAGAGCTTACTACAGGGACTACCTCAGGTTGTGGTCTACCTGGACGATGTACTGATAACTGGATTCACAGGAAAGGAACACTTGGCTAACCTAGCGGAAGTCCTGAAACGATTTTTAGAAGCATGAATGCGTCTATAGAAGGAGAAATGCACTTCTCAGGCAAATGAAGTCATTTATTTGGGCCACCAGGTAGATGCCTAAGGGTTACCCCATTGAAGAGAAGGTTAAATCAATCAGAGAGGCACCTGCACCTAAGAACATCTCTGAACTTAAATCATTTTTAGGGATGGTAAATTATTATGGGCGATTTCTACCAAATTTATCAACAGTTTTGAGTTATCCCTGGAAGAAGCTTTCATGAAAGTGAAACAGCTCTTCAATCTTCAAATTTGTTAATGCATAATGACCAGACAAAAGAATTGGTGCTAACCTGCGTCCCCATATGGAGTGGGAGCGGTACTATCTCACAAGCTGGATGATGGTACAGAGAGACTGATAGACTATGTATCCAGGACACTTAACACAGCTGAAAGAGGATATTCTCAGATCAAAAAGGAAGGTCTGGTGATTATTTTTGGTGTAAGGATATTCCACCAATATGTGCATGGCGACACGTCATGGTAGTATCAGACCACAAACCACTCTTGGGTCTGTTTAGTGAGGAAAAGTCTATACCTCCCATAGCTTCTGCACAAATTCAAAAATGGGTCTTAATTTTGGCAGCATACAAATACACCTTTATACATAGACCAGGGATTCATATAGCCAATGCCGATGCCCTATGTCACCTTCCTTCGCAAGAGAGCAATGGCCACGTCTCAATTCCCTGAGAACTCGTATTAGTGATGAGTTTCCTGGATTCCTCACCAGTCTGTGCCAGACAGATAAAAGTCGTGATCCAGACCTGTCTCAAGTGAGGGACCAAGTATTACATGGTTGGTCCCGGGAACCAGTCTCTGGTAAATTGAAGCCATTTTTCAACCACAGACATGAAATGAGCAGTCAGGATGGCATTCTATTATGGGGTGTGCGAGTAATAATTCCTTCACAAGGAAGGGAACCACTCTTAGTAGAGATACGCAGTGCCCATCCGGGAATCTCAAGAATGAAGATGATAATGCAAAGTTACATTTGGTGGCCGGGAATGGACAGTGATATTGGGAAGGTGGTTAAACACTGTGTGCAATGCCAACAGCTACAAAAGTTGTTGGTGGCAGCCCCATTACACCCATGGGAGTGGCCTGATAGACCCTGGGTGAGGTTGCACATAGATTATGTTGGTCCTTTTCTTGGAACCAAGTTTCTACTGATTATAGATGCTCATTTGAAGCCGTTAAATGTTTATGAGGTAAAGTCGCCAACATCAGGCGCTACTATGGATAACTGCCAGGGCGTCATCAACCATGGATTGCCAGAGATAATTGTCTCAGATACTGGTACTGCATTTACCAGCGCTGAACTTCAAAGATTTGTCAGCATCAATGGCATCAAACACGTGAAGACTGCACCATACCATCCATCATCTAACGGATTGGCAGAAAGAGCAGTACAAACTTTTAAGGCGGGAATGAAAAAGTTAACAAGTGAAGTGTTGGAAACTAGATTCGCTTGTTTCTTATTTCACTGCAGAGCAACACCTGCAGAGTTACTGATGAGACGCCGTCTTCAGACAGATTGGGCTGATACTTCCCAATTTGGAGGGGAAGGTGGAGAAAAGTCAAGGGAACCAAAGAGGGACTCATAATTTGCATAGTCATGAGTGACAATTTACTGTTGGAGAAGCAGTATATGTAAGGAATTTTGGTGGACGACTGAAGTGGTTACCTGGTAAAGTAAGCTCTGTGACCGGACCATTGTCATACCATGTGGAAGTGGAGGACCAGATAACCCGTAAGCACGTAGATTATTTTAGAAGAAGGGAGATACCCCAACAAAATGATGTAACCATTGCTGAACCTGTGGTTCCTGTTGAAGTTGCTCAACCAACGATAGACATGCCTAATGTCTCTATCAGAGTGGAAGACACTGAACTGCAAGTGCCTAATGAGGCACCTGATGTTAATGTGGTTCCAGACAACATGTTTCCGACTAAAGAATCGGAAATTGTGGAGCTATGATGTTCCACACGGATCAGGAAATCACCTGAAAGTCTGAACTTGTAATTTCATGACCTGTGTCAGTATTGTAATGTCATGAGATAGATATCCTTGTAAATACAAAATGTACAGAAAATTTAAAGGGGGAGGAATGTAGTAATTATAGTTTGGATAATCGTAAGACTGTAGCTTTAAGAATAATCCTGTTTTGTAAGATCACATGATCTGGGTAAACCAATGGGTTAGAAGCGTGGGGAACCTCTAGTGCAGAGCTCTTCTTTAGTTATAGAGTTTGATGCACATGTGTAGCTGCTGCTGTCTTGTAAGTAAAGTTAAATGTGTCCACTAAGAAAAGTTGTCTGGAAGATCAACTCCATAACAAAAGCCATTTGGCTGCTCCCAGATAACATGGCTGTAATTCCAGTTCCATTTTTGGCTCTCTTGTCTTATTGGCCTCCTCCTGACCCCAAAGACTTGCTTGTCATGATTTTAATATTTTTACAGGTATGTCCCTCTGACTTCTGTATCAATTTTAACTCAAAAGTAATTATTTATTTTCCCTAGTTTGATTTTCTTATTTATCCTTCCACGAGGTGTTGTCTCTTCCTTTGGTATCGCCAGCAAGTGTCAGTTTTTCGTGCCTGAGCCTCAATGGTGCTGATGCACAATCAGCTGTGCGGAGTCTCAAGCAGGGCTCAGTTAGTGACCCACAAGCCTCTGAGACAGAAGGTCGTGGGTTTGGGGCCCATGTAGAAACTTGAGGCCATAATCTAGGCTAGAACTCGCATTGCAGTACTGAGGGAGTGCTGCACTGTCAGAGGGTCAGTACTGAGGGAGTGCAGCACTGTCGCAGGATCAGCACTGAGGGAGTGCTGCACTGTGGGAGGGTCAGTACTGAGGGAGTGCTGCACTGTCGGAGGGTCAGCACTGAGGGAGCACTGCACTGCCAGGAGGTCAGTACTGAGGGAGTGCTGCACTGTCGCAGGGTCAGCGCTGAGAGAGTGCTGCACTGTCAGACGGGCTGTCTTTCGGATGAGATGTTAAATCAAGGCCTGTCTTCCTCTCAGTAAAAGATCCCAAGACACTATTTTGAGGGAGAGCAGGGGAGTTCTCCCCAGTGTCCTGGCCAATATTTGTCCCTCAATCAACATCACAAAAACAGATTTAGGTACTTTACTGCCTTCCAGACTCAACTTTGAGTTCAACCATTTCAGATCAAAAACTCTGCCCCCATTTTCTTTTTGTTTTTGGGCACCAGCTATTAGTGATGATTCTGCTTTTCCTATTTTTACCTCCCGAGGTGCAACTTTCGTTTTTTCACTTGTCCCATTACCATCTCCTTCTAGCCTTGCATCATCGTCCCTTTTGGCATTTAACCTCTCCTGCCTTCCTCCACCCCTACCTTCCCTTTGGTTCTCCCTTCCCTCCCCCCTCCACCTGCCCCTATCTTTAATTAAAACCTGTTACACTTCCAGCATCGCCCTGTTCTGATGAAAGGTCATTGCCCTGAAATGTTAATTCTGTTTCTCTCATCACAGAAGCTGCCTGAGCTGCTGAGTGTTTCCAGCATTTACTGTTATATTTCAGAATTCCAGAATCCACAGTGTTCTGCTTTTGTACAAAACCGGATGATTTGTTTGGTATCATGTTGCTTTTTGGTTTTTTTATTATTATTTCAGGGGATGTGGGCTTCGTTGGCAAACCCAGCATTTATTGCCCATCCCTAGTTACCCTTGAGAAGGTGATGGTGAGCTGCCTTCTTGAACTGCTGCAGTCCCTCTGGTGTAGGTACACCCACAGTGCTGTTAGGAAGGGAGTTCCAGAATTTTGACCCTGTGACAGTGAAGGAACGGCCGTTATATTTCCAAGTCAGGATGGTGAGTGACTTGGAGGGGAACTTCCAGGCGGTGGTGGTTCCCATCTGTCTGCTGCCCTTGTCCTTCTAGATGGTAGCAGTTGTGGGTTTGGAAGGTGCTGCCTAAGGAGCCTTGATGAGTTCCTGAAGTGCAACTTGTAGATGGTACACACTGCTGCTACTGTGTGTTGGTGATGGAGGGAGTGAATGTTTGTGGATGTGGTGGCAGTCAAGTGGGCTGCTTTGTCCTGGATGGTGTCAAGCTTCTTGAGTGTTGTTGGAGCTGCACTCATCCAGGCAAGCAAGGAATATTCCATCACACTCCCGATCCTTGTAGATGGTGGATAGGCTTTAGTGAGTCAGGAGATGAGTTACTCGCTACAGGATTCCTAGACTCTGACCTGCTTTTGTAACCACAGTATTTCTATGGCCGGTTCAGTTCAGTTTTTGGTCAATGGTAACTTCCCAAGATGTTGATAATGGGGGATTCAGTGATGGTAATGCCATTGAATGTCAGGGGGTGATGGTTAGATTCCCTCTTGTTGAAGATTGTTATTGTCTGACACTTGTGTGGCATAAATGTTACTTGTTACTTATCAGCTGAAGTGGCAAGTAACATTTTTTTGTGGGACCTTGCTGTGCACAGATTGGTTGCCGTGTTTCCCACATTACAACAGTGACTACGCTTCAAAAAGTACCTCACTGGCTGGAAAGTGCTTTGGGACATTATGAAAGCAGCTAAAAAAAATTACAAATCTTTCTTTCACTTGATTTCGTTCCAGTTGGTCACTCAGTTTCCAGATGTGGTTTCAAGACCCGCTGATTTTTTTATTTGATACCAAAAAGCTCACTGCCCCAGGGCTATCACAGGAGAGAAAACTAGCCGGAACTCTGATCAGTGATCCTGATTGTTCCTGATCATTATCCAGTAACTAGGAATGCTCTTGTTTGTCACAGAACCAGGGAATGGTTATAGCACAGAAGAAGGCCATTCAGCCCATCATGTCTGTGCTGGCTCTCTGGAAGAGCAACTCACCCAGTCCCAGTCCCCCCTGCCATCTTCTCTCCATAGCCCTCCAAGTGTTTCCTTTCTAGATAATGATCCAACACCCTCTCGAAGGTCTCGATTGACCCTGCCCCCATCACGCTGTCAGGTAGTGCATTTCCAGACCCTAACCACTTGCTGCACAAAAATATTTTCCTCATGTCACTGTACTTTCTTTTGCAAGATACTTAGATATTACAAGATCAGGTTAATCAGATTGTTAAAAACAGCATACGCGATTGAGCAATCATCAGCGAACATCCCCACTTCTGACCTATGATGGAGTTATTTCTATCTGGGGTTTACCTCCTAACTCGGTCCAGTATGTAGCTAGGTTTTTGGGGAGGGAGGTGGAAGAAAGTTGGGGGGGGTAGTGGGATGGTATGTGTGTCTGTAACTCTGCACCAAGTAGCCTCTGTGTGTCCGGCTCATTCCCAGTCTCAGGATTCTCACACACACTTGTACACACGCTGTCTCCCTCTCACTCTCTCCCTCTCTCTCTCTCATTCTCTCCCCCTCTCTCCCTCTCTCTCTCTCTCTCTCTCTCATCCCCTCTCTCTCTCGCTTGCTGACTCATGCACTCCCTCTCTCTGTGTTTTCCTTGCCTCATTTCTTTGCAGCCCATTCTCCGACCAGGCCAGCCGCTGTTCATGTCAGGGCTATTGGCTGCTTTTCCCGGGATTGGGAAAGGCCCTGCACACTTTCTGCTCTGCTGGGTAACAGTGACTTGGATTGGGATTCAGCCGGTCATAAGCTGATGGTCTGGGGATCCTAACTCTCCCGGAATGACCCAGAGCTCCCCAGAATCGGGGTTTCCTCCCTGTGCGCTCTCTCCGACAGCACAGAAGATCAGCAATCTCAGCTTCTTTCCAAACTGCATCCCGAATCTATGCCTCTACCCCCGGCCCATGACTGCATGGAGTTGGGACCACATGGAGAACAGCCAGGAGGGGTAGGAAAACCGGGGGCAAGCAAGGCCCGGTGGGAGGAGGGGGGAGCAGGTACACTGCCCCCTGGTGTGCTTGTCAAGTAGATATCCCTGGAGATGACCAGTGAGGATGCTATGTCCAGGAGCTCTGTTGAATCAGGAGAGACAGTTGTGTTTCGAGTGGGAAGTGGAGATGGGTGTCTGCCGCCTATGCACAGGGGGTGGCACTACCAGTAAAGCAAACGTTGCAATTTATGTCCAGGGGCCCCAGGTCACCTGAGGGGCCACAACACTCACTCACTTACCACCCCCGGGCCGTGAGGTAACCACCTGAGAGAGGGGGAGTGCTGTCTGAGCCCGGGGCACCCCAAAGGCATGGGTCCTGGTGGGTAGCACCATTCACACCCCCTCCCCTGGGACCCTGGGGCACTTCTGTAGGTGCTGTCTTCAGGTGAGGCTTTTTTCACAATGAAGTGAGGAAGAGTCTAAGAGTCTAAGTGTGAGTGTGTGTGAGTGTGTAAGTGTGTATGTGAGTGTCTGTGACCCCACTCATCTTTTGACTGCAACATTTTTTAAACAGATATACTCGCCAATTCCATGAGTGTCTAACTGGTTAGGTGTTGTGACCATAAAAGGCACAATCAGACAAATTTTCTCAAGTTTTTAAAAAGAAAAGGGAAAGTTTTTATTATACTTAAACCAGTCCAAGTCAAACAATAAAAATGCTCTGACTTTCACGCATTCTCTCTCACACACACTCACAGACACACACACACACTCACATACACACTTACACACTCACACACACACACACACTCACATACACACACACACACACACTCACACACACACTCGCACTCACAGACACTCACACACACACTTACATACTCACACAAACACACGCTCACACACACACTCACACACACACACAGACACACACTCACACACACACTCACACAGACACACACTCATACGCACACACACACACACACACACACAGACACACACTCACACACACACACACACACACACACACACACACATGCACACACACTCACACACAAATAGATTTGAGTGGGGAGGATAGATTAAATAATTTAGAGTCCAGTAAAATGAAAGGGGTATACAGCCCTTTGCATTGGTAACTTGGCTGACTTCAGGTTGAACTCGGTGGTCCTCCTGCTTTTGGTGTGGGGCAGTTTAAAGATGTAGATGGATGATTGATCTGTTTTTCTGGACACAACAGCGCTGGATTGAGATATTTTTAAAATCTCTGTCTGTGGCAACTGGATATCAAAATCAGCAGACTGGGTTCAAAAACTTGCAAGTTGGATAGAGAGAGAGAGAGATAGAAGGAACCCACTCAGACTCATGTTCCTTCAGTGTCTTAGTTGCTTGCCCTGTTCTACAGAGTAAACAGGTGTATAAAACACACAAAGGTTGGCTTATCACATGACCTTCTCTCCAACTGCCCAATGATCCAACTAAGGTCATGGCTAGTATATTCAGATTGATTAGACGATGGCTGGAAATCCCTCGCTCAGCCAGGGCCCCATTGTCCAACTGATTATGTCTAATGGTTTGTCTCCAGCTAGTAGAGTACCCATGTGATTGTCTGGACACTTTGCTAATGGGATAAGAAATGGCCCCCATTCATCCTCTTTCAAGGTCATTGTTCCTGGTGTGTCTTTTCAGACAGGTTGTCTCCATTTCAGGTAACTGTTGGAATGTAGAAGGTACAGTGATGCAAACATGCAGCCATCTTTGGCTATGATCCTAAGTCGCTTCAATGTGGCTTTAGTCGGTTTTTTAAAAAAAGCAATTAGGGGTTTCCAGCCAGTAAATTCAAAAAACATTTTTTTTTAAATCTAAGGCATGATTTCACAACATTTTAAATGTAAATTCCATCTACCCTCTCAGGTGGATGTAAAAGATGCCATGGCACTAATTGAAAGATGAGCAGGGGAGTTCTTCCTAGTGTCTTGGCCAATACTCATCCTTCAATCAACAGCTAAATCAGAATGACAGGTCTTATCACGTTGCTGTTTGTGGGATCTTGCTATGTGCAAATTGACTTCCTCATTTCCCACATTACGAAAGTGACTATGCTTCAAAAAATACTTCATTGGCTATCAGGCGCTTTGGAACATCCTGAGACGGTGAATAGTGCTATATAAATGCAAGTCTTTATTTTTTCTTTTATTCTAAGTTTGGTTGGTGAGAGGCTGTTTCTCCCTGGCTGGAGGGTCTGGAACATGGGGTCACAGTCTCAGGAGGAAGGATGTTATATTTTTATATTATTTGTAAAAAGCTAGGAACTAATTGTTATGTAAATATTTATACCGGGGTGCAACATTCACTGCTGCACTGCAGTCATGTGCTGAATAACAATGTGTCAGCCTATCAGTCTCCCAGCCAAATGGAGAGAGCGAGAGAGCAATGAAGCACCAGTTTTTTGAGTCTAAAGTGTGATTACTTCTAACTCATGGGAACCAGGAGACACAACAAGGAGTCGGCCATTTTGGACTGAGATAAGGAGAAATCTCTTCACTCAGAGGGTTGTGAATCTTTGGATTTCTCTACCCCAGAAAACCATGGATGCTCTGTAAATGAGCAACTTCAAAACAGCGATGAAGAGATTTTTCTGATACTAAGGAAATTAAAGGACTTGGGGATGGGGTGGGAAAGTGGAGTTGAGGTAGCAGATCAGCCATGATCATATTGAATAATGGAGCAGCCTTGAGTGGCTGAATGATCTCCTTCTCCTCCTATTTTTTATGCTCTTATGTTATCTGATTAAATGTGACTGTCCCCCTGCCACTCAGAGCCCCTCAGACTATGGGAGGGTCCTAGGTTTAACGTCTGTGCTGATTTAGCTGGTTTTAGATGGAACTCTCTTCACGATGTTAGAATTTGCCTCAGCGCCCTTAGGTTAGGAAGGGGTGAGCGATCAGCCAATGTCTGACTGGGGAGGGAAACCGCACTGACAGTGTCTGGATGAGGAAGTCAGCTGAGGCCAGGAATGGAATTAATTGAGACAAAGATAAAATACTGCAGATGCTGGAAATCTGGAATGAAAACAGAAAATTCTGGAAAAACTCAGCAGGTCCAGCAGCGTCTGTGGAGAAAGGAACAGAGTTAACGTTTCGAGTCCGTATGACTCTTCTTCAGAGCTTAATTGTCGTTTCCTCCAATGTTCATTTGGAAGATCGAGCGCAGTGTCAACACACGGGTTCATTTTAATTTCACCTCCTCTGGTGGTGGTGGTTTGGAAGTGATGCCCAATTACCCCCTGTCTAATTCTACCCTCCGTTGAGGTCATTTTCCCACTAGGCAAATATGTTTAAAATTATCCAAAGTGGGTAGATGGAGTTAAGATTTAAGGTGCAAAGGAGTGGCAGAACAGTTTTGAGGGGCTGAATGGCCTCCTCTGATCCTGTGACCGCCCTTCTTGCTGTCCAGCTTCACACATGAAGGAAGGTCACTTGGCTGAGACCTGGAAAGCTGCCAGCTAACGAGAGAACTGCACCTCAGCCAAAGTGCAGGAACACTAGAACTGGAGGCCATTCAGCCCTTCGAGACTGCTCCACCATCCCTTTATATCATGGCTGTATCTGTATCCAAACTCCATCCATCTACCTTGAATCCATATCTCTTTTAACCTTTGCCTTGCAGAAATCTGTCAATCTCAGATTTAAAATTTATTATTGATCTAGCTCCTACTGCTTTTAGTGGGTGAGAGTTCCACGCTTCTACCACTCATTGTGTGAAGAAGTGTTTCCCTAACTTCACTCCTGAATGGCGTAGTTCTTGATAGAAAAGCAAGCTGTTAAGATTTCCTCCCTCTGATGAATGCACATTTTGATCTGAGATATCAGATGTTGCTCAGTAATGTGCCTGAAAGTTGCCTTGCCTTCCTCAGCCTGTCTTTCACTCTGGCTGATCAAGGAAAACTATGAAACCTTTTGATCCTCTCCTGTGTAGACTTGTGTCGACAAGTGAAGGCAACAGCTGCAGAACCTCCTCAGCCAGACTGGCGAACTGTGCCAACTTCGCTTTAATCATTGTATTGGGAGGAATGGGGGGAAAAAAAATCATAACGAGAGGAAAAAATCCAGAGGAGAATGAAGCCAAGATAGAAGTAGAACAGAGAGGAACGAGAAGCCAAACGGCAGAATATGAACAATTGTCACTGTCAATGCAACATTCGTACAAATTGTACAAGTCAAACAGGTGCCTCGTACAAGGGGAACTCTTCAGATACAAACCTCCTTGTGGTTGCCAAGCTATCTGATTCTGCTGGGCATTGTATCTGAGCCATGATCTTCCATTTGTTCTTTTTACCTTCATTACAGCACAAACAGAGGATCGAGTCCATCCCAGCTCTCATAACTCAATCCAGTCAGCCCCATTCCCTCACTCTATCCTGATGACTCTGCATGTTTATTTCTCTCAAGTGTCATCCACTTTCCTTTCAAAATCATTCATCGTTTCCCCTTCCATCACCCTGGAAGCAGTGAGTTCCAGGTCATTATCATTCACTGCCTAAGAAGGTTTTCCCTCACATCCCCCCCCACCCCCGCCACAATGTCTCTTGCCTAAAACCTTAAATCTTTGTCCCCGGGCCCTTGGACCGACAGTCAATGGGAACAGCTTTTCTTTGTCTCCCTTATCTAAACCTGTCAAAATCTTCTACACCTCAATCAAATCTCCCCTCAACCTCCATCTGGAATTCATTTCATTACCTTAGTGTACTGGCTTCCCATGCAGCATAAGCCCTGTAAATTCTCCCAGTGTTAACAATATACACAGTATTCCTTTGCCTCTGGTGCTGGACTCTGTCCTCCCAGTTTATATTGTCCATACACAGTAGATTCCAGAAGCATAAACATCTGCGCAATCATCGGATCCAGCTTTCAGCAACCTGTCCAACTGGAGACCGGACACTGACCTCATCCATACACCTGCTCTTCTTGCCTTCAGTGATGACCAGTTCCCCTCCTGAAGCTGCTGCCTTCTTGTGTTTGAGTTCAGCTGGTTACCCACCAATGCCTCATCCAACTGACCATTTGTTAGCCTAGGTGTGAACATGATAAGAGATAGGAGGAGTAGGCCATTCAGCCCTTGCAGCCTGCTCTGCCATTCATAGGGTCATAGAATGGTTACAGCACAGATCAAGGCCATTCAGCCCATCATCTCTGTGCTGGCTCTCTGCAAGAAGAACACCCCAGTCCCATCCCCCCACCGCCCCTCCCCACCCCTGCCTTTTCCCCATAGTCCTGCAAATCTACAAATTTTTGTTCCTAACCTGTTAATCCAATTCTCTTTTGAAAGCCTCGATTGATCCTGCCTCCCCCACACTCTCAGGCAGCACTTTCCAGATCCTAACCACTCGCTGCATAAAAAAGTTTTTCCTCATGTCTCCATTGCCTTTTTTGCCAATTGCCTTAAACCTGCGCCCTCTCATTTTCCATCCTTCCACCAATGGGAACAGTTTCTCCCTATCTACTCTCTCCAGGCCCCTCATGGTTTTGAAACGCCTCCATCAAATCTCCTCTCCAAGGGCAACAGTCCCAGCTTCTCCAATCTTTCTATGTAACTGAAGTTTCTCATCCCTGGAGTCATTCTTGTAAACCTTTCATGGCTGATCTACCTTAACTCCTCTATGCTGCCTGTCACCCATAACCCAGGGTCTGGGGTGTTTGGGCTCATTGTCCTACATTGAGTTCTCATTGTTGTCCAGGCTGAGCAGCCAGAGCTTCAGGCCTGGAAGAGGAGGGAAAAAAGAAATCGGATCTGTCATGTTTCTGATTTTTAAAAAAAAGCCCACTGGAAACCCACAAAGCTGCTGAAAGGTCTTCCCCACTCTCAGCAACTGTCAGGTTTTTTTTTCAAATGATTAGCTGTCAGTTAGACTGTCAGGGAAAAACAGGATTGATTCCAGTCGCAAAACCTGTGAAGAAATCCTTCAGGAAGAGTAAGGCAACGTTGGTCAATGTTGAGGCATTAGGGTGACTCGTATGCAGCATTATTCAGGAGTGGCCAGCCCAAGCCCTGACCACGACTCACGGGCCTTAATCATCAGCCTTGGGCTTGTCTAGGCCTCTTCTCACTGGTGTAGAGGTAAAGGAACTTGTTGATTTGCAAGGGAGGGGTGCCATATGGTTGAGACAGTCAAATGTTCTTGGGGTCTCCAGTGGGCTGATAGGCCCTGAACCTGGTTGCACTCCCAAACAACAGGCCAGCTGCTTAAGAAAGCACCACTTTGACATAACCGAGCAGGTCTCCTGACACCACCAACACTGCATATGCGAGACCTACATAAAATATCACTGGGGGGGTGGAATCGCAGATTAATCAGATATTCAGGGGTTTTATTCTTTTTGTTTAAGGCTTGTTTGTCTCTGGATCTCTCTTCCATCCTCCCCACCCATCTCAAAATAATATATTTTAAACCCCAGCCCGTAAAACCAAAAAGCCAGTCTTGTTATTGTTAATAGAGCCCCTGGTTCTGCATAACATCCCAGCCAGTCATCTTTGGATTTTTTGTTATTCATTCATGGGATGTGGGCATTGCTGGCTAGGTCGGCATTTATTCCCCATCCCTAACTGCTCTTGTTCAGAGGGCATTTAAGAGCCAACCACATTGCTGTGGGACTGGAGTCCATGTAGGCCGGGGCAAGTAAGGATGGCAGATTTCCTCCCCTAAAGGACATTAGTGAACCAGATGGGTTTTTACAATAATTGGCAATGGTTTCATGGTCATCATCAGACTTCCAGATTTTTATAGAATTCAAATTTCACCATCTGGCGTGGTGGGACTCAAACCCGCATTACCCTGGGTCTCCGGATTACTCATTCAGTGAGAATACCACTACAGCATCACCTCTCCCTGTAAGGGGAAAAGAGACTGCTGCTGCCACTCATGCTTGTAGAAGGACTTCTGTGAATGGTATAGATAGATGTGAAGAATGTACTAGTGATATAATGTGTCAGAGAGGTTTTTGAGTCAAAATTCACAGAACTTAACTGTTTGGTTGTGTGAGGACACTCATCCTCATCTAAGTGAAGCAGAACCCTCTAGAGGTTATCATTTTGTTTATAATGGGTTTGGGACAGAAAGGGTTCAAATCTTTTAATCCTTTAAAGACATCCTGTGTGGGGCAGGGCAGTATTGTAAACCTGTGCTTCTGTGGCAAAATAATTTACTGATCTTTGCAAATTGATATTTGAGCTGAATTACTTAAAAGGACAGAGTTAAGTGGGAGGGCAGCGGTGGTAGAGGGGGGAGGATAATTAATGTCAAGTTTTTTTTTAACAACAGGTTATTCACTGTATTCACTTTAGTGAACTGTACCCACTGCAGTGAGGTGCCATTGACATTCTGAAGGAGAGGTGAAGGGTTATGGCATTGCCTCACTCTACCCCAGCACTATCTTTCAGAATTTATCTTTCACACCATTTTTTAAAGGTGAGAAATTTGTAAGTGTTGATGTCCAAAGAGACTCATGCACTGGTACAAGGAATGCAGATAGTTAGCATGCTGGTGCAGCAAGCAATTAGGAAGGCAAATGGAATGTTGGCCTTTATCGCGAGAGGATTGGAGTACAAGAATAAAATAAACCTTGCTATAGTTGAGCAGGGCTTTGGTGAGACCACATCTGGAATACTGTGTGGAGAAAGTGGCATAGTGGTAACGTCACTGGACCAGTAATCCTGTGGCCTGGGCTAATGCTCCGGGGACAGCTGGTGGAATTTAAATTCAATTAATACAATCTGGAATAGAAAGCTAGTTTCAGTAACAGTGACCATGAAACTATCATCGATTGTTATAAAAGCCCATCTGGTTCAATAATGTCCTTTAGAGCAGGAAATCTGCCATCCTTACCTGGTCTGGCCTACATGTGACTCCAGACCCACAGCAATGTGGTTGACTCTTAACTGCCTCTGAAATGGCCTAGCAAGTCTCTCAGTTCAAGGGCAATAAAAACAGAAAATGCTGGAAAATCTCAGCAGGTCTGGCAGCATCTGTGGAGAGAGAAATAGAATTAGAGTTCTGAGTCCGTATGACTCTTCTTCAGAGCAAAAGAGTAGAAATGTGATGGATTTCGTACCGTTTAAGAGGGCGTGAGCAGGTGGAACGAGATGGAAGGTCAGGGACAGGTGACACTTAAGGAGAGATTGACAAAGGCAATACAAAGGGAATGTTAATGATAGTGGTAAAGAGTAAAGAAAGTGCTGATGGTGGCACAAAGGTAAGATAGCAGAATGTGTTAATAGCAGAACAAGGGTCACTCAGCGCTCTGTGAAAACAAAACATAAAAACCAGTGACAGATGGCCCTGTGGGGAGAGAGGAGGTTTGGGGAAAATGGATAAATAAATAAAAGAATAAAATAAAATAAATAAATAAACATTTTGAAAAACTGGATTAAAAAAGGGGGCAAAATGGAGGAGAGAGTTCATGGTCTGAAATTGTTGAACTCAATGTTAAGTCCACGTTCAGTTGTAAAGTGCCTAATCGAAAGATGAGGTGCTGTTCCTCCAGTTTGCGTTAACCTTCACTGGAACATTGCAGCAGGCCAAGGACGGACATGTGGGCATGAGAGCAGGGTGGAGTGTTGAAATGGCAAGTGACAGGAAGGTCTGGGTCATGCTTGCGGACAGACTGAAGGTGTTCCACAAAGCGGTCACCCAGTCTGCGTTTAGTCTCCCCAAGGGCAATTACGGGTGAGCAACAAATACTGGTCTTGCCAGCGACTCCCATGAAAGAATAAAAGAGTTTTGTCTCCATATTTAAGAAAGGATTTACTTGCATTGAAGGTGGTACAGTGATAGGTTCCTGGATGTGGGGGTTGTCCTATGATGAGAGGCTGGATAAATTGGGTTTATATTCTCTGGAGTTTAGAGGAGTGAGAGACGATCTCATTGAAACCTACAAGATTCTGAAGGGGTTTGACAGGGTGGAGGCTGAGAGATTGTTTCCACTGGTCGGGGAATCTAAAACGCAGGGACATAGTCTTCGAATAAGGGGCCGATCATTTAGGACTGAGATGCAGAGAAATTACTTCACTCAAAGGGTTGTGAATCTCTCAAATTGTCCATGCTACAGAGCTGCGGATGCTCCATCATTGAATAGATTTAAGGCTGGGATAGATAGGTTTTTTTGGTCTGTCAGAGAATTAAGGGATATGGGGAGTGGGCAGGAAAATGGAGTTAAAGCCCAAGATCAGCCATCAGCAGGCTCAATGGGCTGAATGGTCTACTCCTGCTCCTATTTCTCATGTTCTTGTGTTAAGATTCAACTTTCATGTAGAATATTAACAAACAGTAGAACACTTCAAAAGTAGACCTATTAAAAAGACTGGTGGAGAGTACAAAGGGTTTATCTCACTAACTTATGTTTGCAATGTAGAAATTAAGTTCTATTTAATCCTGGTTTTCAGTAACCTGAAGATGAATGTATCAAATTCAGCGATATATAATTAGCTACCAAATGTCAAATTCATCTGCATTTGCTCCATTTAAATGGGGCACAAAATACATTTCATTCCCACATTGAAGCAATCAATATTCCTTGTGTAGACTATAAGATAGATCATGTAAAAATTAAAAGATTTTTTGGAGCAGATGAACAGTAGGGAAATATTCAGGGTAAAGTCTGTTTCCTTGTATCTGTGTGTGTTGTAACATCGCTCCAAGCCAGCAATGATGTGTCTGGGAACAATGCCACTTTAAGGTTTTGCGGCTGAGCTGAGGAGCTGGATTTTCATGGATGTGGGGAGACTCCCTGGACGTGTAAAAATGGCGGCCAGGACCCGATTCTGGGATTTCCAACCCCATTACCAGCGCCCGCAATTTTCACCTGTACAGGTTAAGGGTGTGGGCTGGTTCAGGTAGCGAGCCACCGGGGAGCAGCTATTTCAGCAGTCAAATGGATGCCTGGACGCTTAGCCAAGCCTCATTATGCATTCTTTGCTGAGAGCCCAGAGGTTCACTAGAGTGTCAAAATAGCTATGCAGGGAAAACATTGCTTGATTGACAGCTCTTGTACTGTGATCCAATCTATCAATTGCACAACAGAGCAACACTGGACAAGGTACCAAATCCCATGTCAATATCTAACCTATCAAACTCCTTCATCGTTCTAAAGATCTCGCCAATTGTGAATAAATTAACAATGAAGATTGCATAACCCAAAACAAAATTTGTCAGTTGCAGAGCAATCCTGGGTGAGCTAACAGCTACACTAACAATGATTTAGGATAATCAGTCAAGCTTGTAGCACGGCTCATTCACACTCGCTGGAAGGGACACAGGGTCCCTTTCTCAGAAATTGTTCAAGCCTTGTAGCTTTTTTGAATTAGCCAGGAGCTTGGGAAGCTGCTGCATTCTCCATGGCAACATCTCAGCCAATCAGAGTCAACTTGCCAACCAATCAGCACCTTTTTCTCCTGTAGTATAAATTGCTGTGATCGTTTGAAATTTGACATTCTTGCATTTGTCCCGATAAGTGCAAGACGAAGAGGTTTGGCAAAATGTTACTTTCCAGCAAGATTCAAGCTCTGTATCACCAAACGGCTGAATGAAGATTTTAATGCTAAGTACAGAAAAGTAGATTGAATGCTCTACACAGCACCTTTACTCCCGGTGCTACTGGAACTATGGCATGGAACTAGTCAGGGTTGAATAGTAGATACAGCAATGTTAGGCCGACAGCCTGGAGTTTCCATCTGAGGGTGGGGAGTGTTGTGGGGGTGACTAGATGGACATGGGTAATTTGTACCTGGTCGGTGAAAGGATTGAAAACCTTTCCTCATTTTGCACTCCTTGTTGTTCATGTTTCTCTCTCCCCTTTATCAATACAATTGGCAGAAAAATATCGACCTTTAAAAAAAGACAACCAAAAAAAAACTTTTTCTACTATTTAAAAAAAAAAATCTCCTTATGTTCTCTATTGTGTAAGAAGATAGACTTGCAATTCTATAGCACCTATAGACACATGAACATATGAATTAGGAGCAGGAGATCTCGAGCCTGCTCCACCATTTGATAAGATCATGGCTGATCTGAATGTGGCCTCAACTCCACTTTCCAGCCTACCCTCGATAGACTTTGACTCCCTTGTCAATCAAGAATCTAACTAACTCAGTCTTAAAAATATTCAATGACCCCTCCATCCACTGGTCTAGGGAAGAATTCTTTTAAAAATTCTTTCACACAAGGCCAGCATTTGTTGCCCATCCCTAATTGGCCTTGAACTGAATGGTTTGTTGGGCCATTTCACAGTCAGCCACATTGGTGTAGGTCTGGAGTCACATGTAGGCCAGACCAGGTAAGGACAGCAGATTTCCTTCCCTAAAGGGACATCAGTGAACCAGATGGGTTTTTACAACAATCGATGATAGTTGGCAAGGTCACCATTACTGAGACTGGTTTCGTATTCCATGTTTAGTAATTGAATTTAAATTCCACCAGCTGCCGTGGTAGGATTCGAACCCATGTCCGCAGAGCAATAGCCTGGGCCTCTGGATTACTACTCCAGTGACATTACCAATATACCACCATCTCCCCACAATTCCACAGACTCATGACCTTCTGAGAGAAAATAATTTCTCCTCATCTTTGTCCTAAGTAGGAGATCCCATTTTTTAAAATGTGTCCCTTAGTTCGAATCTTCCCCACAAGGGGAAACATCCTCTCAGCATCCACCCTGTCAAGTCCCCTCAGGTTCTTATACGTTTCAATAAGATCACCTCTCATCCTTCTAAACTCCAAAGAATACAGGTTCAGCCTGTCCAACCTTTCCTCATAAGATAACCCCTTCATCCCAGGAATCAGTCGAGTAAGCCTTCTCTGAACTGCTTCTAATACAATTATGTCATTTCTTAATTAAGGAGACCAAAACTGTACAAAGTGCTCCAGGTGTGGTTTCACCAATGCCCTGTACAATTGTAGAAAAACATTCCTACTTTTATATTCCACTCCCCTTTCAATAAACACCAACATTCCATTTGTCTTCCAAATCACTTGCTGTACATGATTACTAACTGTTTGTGATTCACGTACCAGGACACCCAGATCCCTCTGTACCACAGAGTTCTGCAAACTCTCTCCGTTTAAATAACATGCTGCTTTTCTATTCTTCCTGCCAAAGCGAACAAATTCACATTTTCCCGCATTATATTCCACCTGCCAAATTTTGCCCACTCACTTAACCCATCTGTAATCCCTTCACGGACTCCTTATGTCTTCTTCACAAACTACTCTCCTAATCCCACATGCAGACTCTTGTTCAGATCTGACTTTGAGGAGGTCCTGCAGCCCTTCAGCTCAAGGGACAGTCAGTGATAGTGGGAATCCTCCAGCAACAACCACTCACACGAAGCTGGTTGCGAGAACCCTGGCTGATCTCCCGTTCCCCTAACTCAGGGGCACTGACACCCCCCCACCCCCACCCCCACCCCCATATACCCACTGCTGCTGGCCTGAGATCAGGCATCTCAGAATTAAATGTAGGAAATTTGTTCTCTTTGTGGATGAAGTTTCATTGGCCGTGACCTTGACCGGCCAGCCAATTAAAGAGCTGTTCAATTCCCTTCAAATAAAAGTTGAAGAACTTGCATTTATCTAGCTTCTTCCACATCCTTAGAACATTCAAAAGCGGTTCACAGACAATGAAGTACCACTGAAGCACAGTCACTGTTGTAATGTAGGAAATGCTGCAGCTAGTTTGCACACAGCAAGATCCCACAAACAGCAATGAGATATAAAGCCAAATAACCTGTTTATGTTCTGATATTGATTGAGGAATGAATACTGGTCAGGAAGGTGGGGAAACTGCTCTGCTCTTCTTTGAAATAGTTCATGTATGTTCCACATCCACCTGAAAGAGAAGACGGGGATTCAGTTTATCATTTTATCCAAGAAAATGGTATAACCAAGTGAGGCACCCCCTCCGTACTGACATGCAACAGTTCAGCACTCCCTCAGGACTGACCCTCTGACAGTGCAGCACTCCCACAGTATTGACCCTCCGACAGTCCAGCATCCCTCAGTACTGTCTCTCCAACAGCGCAGCACTCCCTCAGTACTGACTCTCCAACAGTTCAGCACTCCCTCAGCACTGACCCTCTGACAGTGCAGCACTCCCACAGTACTGACCCTCTGAAAGTCCAGCATCCCTCAGTACTGACTCTCCGATAGTGCAGCACTCCCTCAGTACTGACCCTCCAACAGTTCAGCACTCCCTCAGTACTGACCCTCTGACAGTGCAGCACTCCCTCAGTACTGACCCTCTGAAAGTCCAGCATCCCTCAATACTGACTCTCCGATAATGCAGCACTGCCTCAGTACTGACCCTCCGACAGTGCAGCACTCCCTCAGTACTGACCCTCTGACAGTGCAGCTCTCCCCTAGTCCTGCACTAATATCCTTACCCTTATCCTTCCTTGTATCCACAATGACTGGGTGGAAAAACATGGGTGAGGCAGGGTTGTAAAATTAACCCATAACTATTAACCTCTTAATGATCCTGTGTCATGCATTGCTACTTTCAAAGCTTTTTTTTAAAATAACGACCCCCGTTAGTTTTCAAAATAATGCATAGAATTGAATAATCCACAAATACTGGCGAGCTGTTTCATGATTTCTTTCAAATGCTGAGCTCCATTCCCTGGGAGTATTCCTCTATCTGGCTGCATTTGGAGAGCTGCAGCAAGATAAGACAGCATTTAGAACAAGGGTTATGCTTCAGGCATTTCAACACCGTATTGATCAATGCTATTCGCACTCTTGCTTCAGCAAGTCAATATTTTACCTTCAGCCTTTATGGGGAAGTCAGACAGAATTCAGTGAAAAGCTGCAGATTCTCTTCTTTAGCCTGTGAGGAACCTTTTAAAAACAACATGATTTGAAATTCAGTCTCTCTTTTTTTAATTGCTGTGGCTGTTTTAAAATTATAATTCTTTTCTTGACTTGCCTTCCACCAAACTTTCTTCCTGCCTCGATTTTCGAGCTGGGATTTATTGGCTAAGGGAATTACAGCTCTCATGATGCTGCAGTGAGAAATATTTTTTTACCTTTGTCCTTATAAAAAAAAATTAAGATTTACGCAGTCGTCTAAAAATGGATCTCAGGATGTCAGTGCAGCTGAGCTAGTTAGAAAGGAGGTAAAAAAAATCTCTCCAGTTCCTTACACGGCCACCACACATCCCAAAGCACTTCACAGCCAACGAAATATTTTTGAAGTGTAATCACTGTTGCAATAGCCTGGGAGCCAATTTCTGCACAGCAAGATCCCACACACAGCAACATGAATCAATCAAACAAATTATAGGAAAATATATGGCCAGGACACGAGGGAGAACTCCCCCTGCTCTTCTTTGATTAAGTGCCATGGGATCTTTCATATCCAGCATACAGGGCCTTAGTTTAGCATCTCATTGGAGAGATGGCCCCTCCAACAGTGCGGCACTCCCTCAGTACCGACAGTGCGGTGCCCCCTCAGCACTGACAGTGCGGTGCCCCCTCAGCACTGACAGTGCGGCGCCCCCTCAGTACCGAGAGTGCGGCGCTCCCTCAGCACTAACGGTGCGGCGCTCCCTCAGCACTGATGGTGCGGCGCTCCCTCAGTACTGGGGTGGGCATTCAATAGTCTCATGGGGGTGGGGGGTGGTTCCTCTATGTGACAGTACAGTCGGCCTCAAGCTGGAGAGCGATAAGATCTACATGGGGCGTAGGCACATCCACTTCAAACGCCTCAGGTGGTAACACAGGGATGTCAAGCAGAATTACAAAGGGATCAAGGATTACAGCGGGAGGACTGAGAGCAATAGAAGACAGGGAAACTTGAACATTATGCTCCTCCAGGATGATGGGAGGGATTTCCATGGTAACATAGGAAGGGTCAAAGCTTGTCTAGTAATAAAACCTGAGGATCACCATCTCGGAACCTCAAGCAATGGAACAACAGAAAGTGAAACTAAGAAAAACATTGCTGGGGAATGGATCACTGTACAGGGTGGCAGGGGCGAGGGTTACGATTAAAGGCTCACCCATCTGGAATCTGTATTGCCACATGAGGATGAATACACAGCTGAGACATTTTGGAGCATCTTACTAACTATAGAGGCAATCTGGAGCCTTCAATGTAATAGTGCATTCATGTAAGATTAATTCTGATGCATTCCAATCAATGATCTCCATGCAATAACCCATTGGACCAATCATGGTAACTCCCCAATGTGATAATAACTCCAAAAACAAGGGGGCACCTGGGCAAACAGGAGAAGCCTCTTGGAAAGCCCACCTCAGAATGTTGCAGCTGCTGGGTTCAGAGGTGGGAACTCCCAGGATCCCCCTAACAGAATCTCATCCTCTCACAGAGCATGTGTCCTCATGTGTATTCCAAAGGATGTAGTCATGGAGTCCACTGAATGAGTATTCATGGCCTCAATTAAATGCAGCAGATCCAAGTGCTTGGCCAAATCCCTCAGTACTGACCCATAGCAGTTGGTCCACTGAAAATGGGGCCAGGGGGATGTGGGGGGGAAACATACAGTGACACTGAGAGCAGCCATTGCTCAGGCCAGGATTGTATTGGTTAATCGGTGCCTAGACTGTAACCAAGTCCTTGAACCCATAGTCACTGAAAGTCAGTGACAGAAAGAGAACCTTTGGAGGCTGATGCTCAGTCATGTCTCTCCCTCAATGTTTCTGCAGAGCGGAAACCTTCAGGAAGATGGAGGGTGCATTTAATGTTGCCTGCAGGGTCGCGTGCAGGCAGGAGGAAAGGGGCAGAGTGCTACAGCGGCACCCGGCTCGCCAAAGGGAGGAGCTTCACCCTGATGGGCAACAGGCGGCAGGACCCCCTCCAGACACCGAGGGTGAGGCCCACAGAAACACTGCAAACAGGCACCTCGCAAGACCAAGGATGTACAGAAGACATGTGTCTTTTCTGCAGATGGGCAAGAGACTGTGTTGTCAGCATCTCCACATGTCCAGGGATCTGGTGGCTCACTTCAGCCACATTGTCCAGGAGTTGACACCGAGGGGACTGGGAGACCATCCTTTGCCAGTGGCTCTGAAAGTCACTGCAGCTCTTAACTTCTACACAAGTGGCTTCACTGGGGACCTCTGTGGGATCTCTCCAGCTCCCACCCACAAGTGCAGACAGCGGGTGACGGTGCCCTGTTTGCCAGGGCTCATAATCACGTGCACTTTGCCAGAAGTCAAGCCACCCAGGACCCAGAGCATGGTGCTTTGCTGCTGTTTCTAAATTCCCACAGGTGCAGGGCGCCATCGACCGCACTCATGTGGCTATAAGAGCTCCCTGGCAACAGGCACGCCAATACATCAACAGGAAACTCTTCCACTCGCTCAATGTGCAGCTGGTCTGTGACCACCAGAAACACATCATGCAGGTTTGTGTGAGATACCCGGGAAGCTGCTACAACTCCTACATCTTGATTAGACTGCAGATCCCGGACATCTACGAGGCACCACACAGGATCCAGGGTTGCTCCTCAGTGGCAAAGGATGCCCACAAAGGAAGTGGCTGATGATGCCCGTCCGATGGCCAAAAGCTCCAGCTGAGGGAAGAAACGACGATGCTCGTTCCTCCACACGGATATTGGTGGAGCAGAGCATTGGCATCTTGTAGATGCGAGTCCAATGCCTGGACACATCTGGTGGGGCATTCAAGTGCGCTCCCCAGAGGGTGTCACACACCATCGCGGCTCACTGCGTGCTGCACAACCCAGTGCTGCAGAGGGGAGAGGACTTGCCAGATACCGACATGGAGGAGCTGCACATCTCCTCCGATGAGGGGGATGAGGGCGATGAGTTTGAGGAAGCCAAGGCTCTGGGCCAGATGAGGCAGGTGTACACGTGAGGCGCTCATAGCCACCAGGTTCCAGGGGGATGATGACGGGTAGCAGTGTTTATCCGGTCGGACTAGGGGCCTCCATGGTGGTCCATGGTGTTTCTGCACCTGATGTGTCAACCTGGCCTTTCAATGGACATAGATCATCACACAATGACCAGCTTCACACACCTGCTTGACAGACATGGAAAAGCTTCCTTTTCAACACCATAATGGTCAGCCCCAGCCCTTGAGACCACGAGAATGCAGAAACACCATGGAACCCTCAAGGTTAAGTTTCTTTGATAATAAAGAGCCCACATCAGCTGCATTAGATCCTCCCTCCTAGCCCTTTCTGCCCTGAGCATTGTCTTCCCACCAAGCTAATATATGAGCATCGAGACCATGCTCGATGGTTCCATTGACCACAACACAGCTCCATATAGGTGTAGCATTGCTGAGCTTGGCGAGTGTTTAGGGGAGGGGAGCCTAAGAAAAATGAATGGGCCAGTGCTACATCCCTTCTGTTTGACGATAGCCTCGTGGGTGCAATGCAGACAATTCCAAGGTGCAAAACAGTTAAAGCTGCAGCTTTGAGCACAGGGACAAAATTGTGCCGGTGAGGGACAGAGCACTGGCACGTTGCGGTGGGAAAGTGTCCTCACTTATTGTGTAGCAGACATACACGTGTAGAGTCGACAATGCGCAAGGTTGGCAGGAGCACACACAGCCTCTGCGTACGGGCTTATAGATTACAAACCCTCACGGATGGCAGAGAGCATGGAGTTCAAGGGCAGATTACATGAGCCTCCATCTTACACAGCCAGGAATGAACATCACTTGAACCTGCAATGCATATCGATGAGACGCCTTGGACCAGTACACTTTACATTGAGGGTCTGGCATCACTGATGTTGGGAATGAACTGAGAAGGAACACATGCTGTGACGAATGGCTGCTCACAACATCGACCAGAGGAACATGATGCGAAATCTAGTGATAAGTGGAGGGAGGGAACATGGTGTGACACGTGCTTGTGCACAACACAACTCAGCATATATAAGAGGCATACACAAGGGGAGATGTGGAATGGGTGCAATTCTATTTACATTGGCAGAAAATATTGTACATGTGGTGAACACCAGTGCCACTGTTGTGCTCCAAATATTCCTGATCTTCCTAACCCTACCACTACGTCTTAGTACATCCTTGATATCCACAGTGGAGGTGGAGGCAGCCAGCTGACTGCTACGCCTCTGTTGTCTGTGATGGCTTTGGTGGGTGTCCTCTAAAGGGCTAAGATTTTGGGCCCCCCAGCCTGCTTTGGGTCTCCTGCTGTGGACCCTCCTCAGCCTGTGGAGCTGGAGGTGATGGGGCCACAAGTGGAGGGGAGTCAGATCAGCTGGACACTCCCAGAGTCACCTGGAAAAATTGCCTGGGATTTCTAGCTGCTGGTCCTCCTCCCTATGGGTGCCCATGGGCCCCTGGCTGACTCCTTGAGGAGAAGGGGCACCTGGAATGAGATCTAGGTGCTCCACCCCCTCTCATGTAGCCACTGGTCATTGCCCCCAATGCCTATAGTGATGAATTGCAACTCCCACAGCTGCACAGGTGCTCTGTCCTGGACCAAGGTCTCCATGGCAGCCACCATCCTACCAGTGTTGACATTGGCGCACTGGTATGCGAGCGCTATGACCTCAGATTGAACTCAGTCAGACCCATCGATTGCACATTGCAAACTGTGTAATGCAGCTGACAACCTGCCGTGTCCTTTGCTGCTTCAACATCTGCATTAAGACTAAGTCATCTGATTGGAACTCAGCAGAATCCTGGCCTCGGGCAATCCTCCGAGTGCTGGTGACCTTGAATGTCCCTGCCTCTGCCTGCTGTGCTCACCACATTGTGACACCGAGACTGCTTTAGATCGTGGTCCCACCGTGGTGTGTGTCGGCGCTGGTGGAGGGTGTGGGTGAGCGCTGTGACGGGCTTTCCACAAGTGGGTACTCAAAATCCTCATCCAAGGTGTCTCCGGGGCTCGAGAAGAGGGGCTGGCTCCTGGTATCCCTGGAGTGTTTGGCTGTGGTGCTTATAAAAGAGAGAGTAGAGTTAATTATTGCATGGCACAACATTGCACTCTCAGTCTCGCTGTCTGAAGGATCAGCTGGTGCCAGGTCCTCACTTGGCCATGCGCCACCAACCTCACTGCCACCACAGGCACGGTCCCGGCCCTCTCCGGCCAGGCGTACTGTGCGATTCTCTGGCATCCCACCACCGGTCTGGGACCTCTCCCTCTTATTGTGGGCAAGATTGGTCTGTATGAAGACAGATGGAGAGAATGTGAGCGGGAAACATGCCAATGCAAATGATGAGGATACCTGGTCTGTGTGGGTGCTGAGCCGTGGATGGGATGAGGGCACAAACTGCACAGGATGTGAGCCCAGGCGGAGATATCAGGATATCAGGGTGTGTGTGAGGGAAAGTGAATGTTCCCTGTGCTGGTCGTGTGCGAGATCCCTGTGGAGTGTCATCCTGCGAATGCGTGAGGGGCTGTGTGAGTGTGAGCCAAGAGAACAGAACATAAGAAATAAGAACAGGAGTAGACCATTCGGCCCCTCGAGCCTGCTCTGGCATTCGATAAGATCATGGTTGATTTTCTTGTGTTTCGATTTCCACAGTCCCATCTAACCCCGATAACCTTTGATTCCCTTGCCTAACAAGAATCTATCTACCTCTGCCTTAAAAATACTCAATGATCCTGCCTCCACCTGAGGCAGAGAATTCCAAAGTCACACAACCCTCTGAGAGAAATAAATTCTCCTCATCTCTGTCCTAAAAGGGTGATCCCCAATTTTAAAACAGTGCCCCCTGGCTCTGGACTCACCCACAAGAGGAAACATCCTTTCCATGTCCACCTTGTCAAGGCCGTTCAGGATCTTGTATAATTCAATCAAATCACCCCTCACTCTTCTAAACTCCAATGGAAACAAGCCGAAGAGGGTTGAGAAGATTGACTTACCCTGGCTGTGCAGATGAGATCATTCATCCGTTTGCGGCATTGTGGTGCTGTTCTCCTGCGGGCAGGGTTGGCACTCACCACCACAAACACCTCCTCCCAAGCCGGGTTGGTGACCTTGTTGGCCCTCTGCCAGCCATCCCCAGGGTAGAGAAGGTCACGAGGGGCCTCGACTGCATCCAGAAGGTGACCCAGCAAGCGGTCACTAAACTTTGGGGTCTGCACCTCTACCAGCTTTTGGGGGCCATCTCTCGCCTCGGAGCAGTCCTGGGCTGCAGATCTGTGTGTGCTTGTGCGGTTGAAATCTGGAGCCCAGGTTGAGGATCCACTGAGGTCTTGGCAGGGCAGGCGAATCACAGGCTGCCACCGGCTAAGTGGCATGTTTCCAGCGGATGCATATTTAATGAGGTGGGAAGTGGATAATTGGGTGTGAAAACACAGCATCACAGTCAGCGGGGAGAAAGCCATTTTTCCCACCCTGCACCACAGTTAATCCACGGAGTGGAAAATCTCACCTCAACGATTCGGTTCTAGTTTCATCCTCGTAAATCTTTTTTTGCACTTTCCCCACCGTGAGTCCAGACCTGTACACTGTACTCCAACTGTGGTCTGTGTACAAATTTAACAGGACTTAAACAAAAACAAAAACAGCTGGGAAAACTCAGCAGGTCTGACAGAGTCTGCGGAGAGGAACACAGTTAACGTTTCGAGTCCGTATGACTCTTCATCAGAACTCAGAATGAATCATTCGGACTCGAAACGTTAACCGTATCTCTCTCCACAGATGCTGTCAGACCTGCTGAGTTTTCCCAGCTGTTTTTGTTTTTGTTTCAGATTTCCAGCATCCGCAGTATTTTGCTTTTAAATTCTACTCACTGTGTCTTGCTACTTCAAATAATTTATGAATCTTTACCCCTGGATCCATTTGCCTCCCCGCAAGCATCCCCGCCGGGGGAAAAAACCAGTACAACTTGGGAAGTGACAGGCATTGGTCTGAATTGGTCTTGTCTACCTTAAAATGGATCTGCAATTCAGACCGGTGCTCGTCATTTCCAAGTTTTACTGATTCTTCCTTTTAGCATTTAGACTCCATTTTCTCATTTTTTTGGGAATACCTAGGGTCCTCCTGGTTTTCCGATGTGGGGAAACCCACAGAAATCCCAATGGGATGGTGTAAACGGCTGTTTCCAGCCCATTTCCCTGGTCAGGGGTTGGGGGGAGGGTCTGTTGATATCCCATCAGAGTTCTGAAGGGAAATGTCTGTGGAAAATCGGGTCCAAATCTATTTTCTATCTCCAGAACATTGCCTGGTCGGAGGATGGAGTTAGGACAATTTTATTTTTAAATTCTAAAACATTTTTTACTCTGATTATTTAATCTGAGTTGCAATGTCTTCAGGCAAACTGGGGGGGGGGGATTGGGCAGGTACAGGAAGCAGTAGAGGCTGACAACATATCAACCCAACACAGTCACATGAGAAGAGAATGGAAAATGGAACGAGGTGGGGAATCTTACTGAAATGACGATAAGTAAATAGCTGAAAGATAAATAACTTATTGATGTTGCAACTCTTTGGCTTTTACTTTGGAAACCGAAAGAGTCTTTAGAAGCCTTTCCCCTACATGCAGGCACAGACTCCCACACCCACTGTCAGTCCTAGCTCAGGCAGCTTGCTGGCGGGTCCTGAGGGACACGGCTTTGAGAGCATCAACACACTGGCTAAAAACTGCTCCAGCTGCTCCGCCTGGGCCTCCAGGATCTGTGGTTACCAAGCAACAGAGGCCTAGCAGTCCTTTGAACCATAACGGGGGATGGGAACAAGACAAGCACAGGCCCATTCTTCTTCCCCACCAAAATGGAAACAACATGGGGGTGGGGTTGAGCAGAATGTTGGGCTCTATGCTTTGCAAACTACCAACTATTTACAGTGCCAGGTAATTTAAAAGGACGCTTGTTGGTAAGAGTTTAAACTAGGCCGCACCTTCAGCTGCCTGTGCCCTAAACCTTGGAATTTGATCCCTCCATGCCTCTGCACATCTCCCTCCTCCTTTAAGGCTCTTCTTAAAACTCACCCCTTTAACCAATTAGCTTTTGGCCATCTGCTACTATATCTCCTTATGTGCCTCAGTGTTAAATGTTTATAATTCTCCTGTGAGCATCTTGGGACATTTTGTTATGTTACAGGTGTGATATAAATACAAGTGGCTGTTGACATTCTGAATTCTATTCTGGAACAAATTATTAAAAGGATTTAAGCTTTAATGCCATTTTTGTTTACTTGTTACAACCCCATATTTCTCTTAAAACAGTGAGTGCTGCATGACATCTTCAGGCAGACTAGCTGGAGTGGAGTTACTGGTAGCAAGGGGGATCAATGAACAAGCACAGAGATCTCAAACAAGATTGCTGCTCAATTCTCCCATCTGCTTACTTTACTCCAGCGGTCGTTACTTCAAAACTCCTCCACAGTAACTCACTCTAATTATGTCATGACTTCAACACCATCCACTCCTTAAAAGATAATGTACTGGCCACATTAATCTGTCAGAGGGGGTAGGGATGAGTCTTGCCCAGCGCTGCTAACACTGCCAAGGTTTGAGGGCTCAGGGAGAGCTCCTTTGGTGAGGTGCAGGCACACATTGTAACCATTCACCCATTAGAGACCAGTGCTTTGCTGGCACCCTAGGGTGCCACGTGGGGATTGGGTCCCTGGCTGCACTTAAAGAAAAAAGTTGGCTCCCTCCAGTACCTACCACAACCTCAAGACATCCCAACATTAAATATTTCTTGAAGTGTACTCACTGCTGTAATGTAGGAAACGTGGCAGCCAATTTGCACGATGAAGGATAAATATTAGCCACAGGATACCAGGGAGAATGTGCCTTCTTTGCAAAATGGTCGCCATGGAATCTTTCATGTCCACCTGAGAGCAGATGGGACCTGTTTAAATGTCTCATCAAAAACACAGCACTTCTGACAGTGCGGCACTCCTTCACTACTGACTCTCTGACAGTGCAGCGTACCCTCAGTACTGGCCCTCCGATAGTGTGGCACTCCCTCAATACTGCCTCTCCAACAGTGCAGTGCTCCCTCGGTACTGGCCGTCTGACAATACGCCGTCTGACAATACCCCTCTTTTCAGGGCTGAGAGTGATGGCCTTGGGCTCGTTCATGAGTTTGTGCGATATACAGTGCAAAATGATCTGATCAGTGCAGCCATCATCTTGCAGGATGCCTTTGATGCCCCTATTCCAGCATCAAGCTTACATGGTGAGCAAATGGCTGGGGCCCTATTTTTGAGGTTGCTGATAAGGCCATTCTTATAGCACGTGGAGCTGATTGCTATTTTGCGCCAGCTATTGTGCAAACTCATGTACGGGTGTAAAGTCATCACTTTCAACCCTGAAAAGAGCCCAGTCTACCTCAGATTACCCTGGAAGGGCAAGGTATCTCAAACATTTGAGCAGCACGTGAAGCTGTTTCACACTGCCACTATGCAGCAACAACACAAGTGGCATTCGCCACTTGGAGCTTTGACATGGCGAGCGAGTCCCAGGAGCGCAGAGGAAATGCTTCAAGGACACCCTCAAAGCTTCCTTGAAAAGTGCAGCATCCCCACTGACATCTGGGAATCCCTGGCCCAAGACAGCCTGAAGTGGAGGGAAAGCATCCAGGAAGGAGTTGAACACATGGAGTCACATCACCAAGGGCCAGCTGAAGCCAAGCGTCAACAATGAAAGGAATACGTGGCAACCCGGGCACCGCACCTACCCGCTCCCCCTACCACCACCAGCCCCACCCCATGACAGAGACTGTAGGTCACTGTCATGACTCACTGGGGATAGTGCACTGTAATACCAAGCCCCGTTGTTCGCCAAGCCATGACAAGTGTGCAAAGTTTGATCAAACCACCAGATTGCCCTAATTCTACCGAACTGTTTAATTTAGGTTAACAGAATAGGAGCACCAGGTTTATAAACTTAATAAGTAAATAACTGTTAATTGAACAATTTGTCATTAACCAGTAGCAAAAGAAAGAAATATGAACTGCTAATTTCTATAACCTAAACTCTACCCCTTCTTAAATCCCTATACACACACATACAAGACACGTAAGGCACACAAAAACATGGATTTTAAGAGCAGGATGAAACAGTTCAATAGCACTACTCCGGAGTACAGGATTCGATGGGTTGATTTTGATTGATGTCTTCCAAATTCCTTTCAGTTCTCGTTGATGACAAGAGGTGATCTTCCTGCAATTTCAATATTTATTTCACTGATTGAGCACTTAATGAGTGAAAAACTGAGTATACTTTTCCACTATCACCTTGGCTGTAATTATCCTTAAAGGAATAGCTTCTGGAAATTGGGTTGTCATATCCGTGATTGTAAGGATATACTGATGTCCTACTTTCGTTTTGGGTAATGGCCCTACATAACCTACTAATAACTGACTGAACGATACTTCAAAAACTGGTATGGGTATTAAAGGTGCTGGTTTGATTACATGTTGAGGTTTACCTACTACCTGACATGTATGACATGTTTTACAAAATTGTGCTATGTCCTTATGAAGTCTCGGCCAGGTAAAATGCCTCTTTATCAATGCTTGGGTCTTCCGTATTCCTACATGTCCTGCCATAGGGATTTCATGTGCTACTCGCAATATCTCCTTACGATATTTGGGCAGTGCCACTATCTGATGAACAACCACCCATTCCTCATCCGCAGGTCTATGAGGGTGTCTCCACTTCCTCATCAGGTCTCAATTTTTAATGTAATAGCACTCCGGAACTCCTTCTGCCTGAGCTTCAGTGTGAGCTGACTGTGCTAACTTATCCAAACCTGAATCTGCTTTCTGAGCCTCAATTAATGAAGACCTTCCAAACACTTCCTTTGAATTGTCCTCATCCTTAAAGAAAATTTCAGCTACTCGTGGTATTACTTTGACCTCTGGTGGACTTTGTTTGGCTATTGCTCTGGTCACCACACACGATGGAAAAATACCAGGAACTTGTTCTTGTAACTGCTCCGTCTCTTTAGCCTCCCTCAGACTTTCCACAATTATGGGCAAAGCTATAACCTTCACTCCTGCCAAATCATTCCCCAGGAGTAAATCAACTCCATCTAGGGATAATTTCTTAACCACTCCTACAGCCACCGATCCAGACAACAAATCACACTCCAATTGCACTTTGTACAATAGAACTGGGATATACTCTCCACTTATCGTCTTTGACGCCAAGAGACAGCCTAAGAAGTTATTTGCCACTAACAGGATACGGTGACAACCAATTTAGGATTGTCAGTTGGGCTTGCCGTGTGGCGCATTTGCATGTACTGGAACTACATGTGTTAATACATAGAGCCCTGTTATTTGCAGACAGAAAGAACAGGTACACACATTGCACCTGTTTCAGCTAAACAATATAATTGACAGCCATTAGCTGGTTAATTCCTCAGAGCAATGTCTTGACCAGAGTCAAGTGCCTGGCTTAAATTTCAGACAATGCTTGGCAGTTAAAAGTCAGGCGCCATTAACTGGTGCATTCTCCATGGCAAAGCCTCTAACTGAGTCCACTTGCCAACCAATCAGCACTCTTCTCAGACATATAGGGCAGAATCTTTTGGCTGGCATGTGGGACGCGCACCCACCATTAACTAAAGGCCTCGTTAAGGCCCTTAACCTGCCAATCGTCGACGATTTTGAGGGGCCCGTGCGAACTTCGGCTCGGAGCACGGGCCCAACGGGCAGGCGGGTAGGTGATTTTTGTACAAACCTCATCCAGTGGCGGGATGAGGTTTGATAGGGGTTTTAAAAACATTTAATAAAGCTTTTGTTTATTTCATTAACATGTCCCATCTCGTGTGACATTTTCACATGAGGAGGAACATGTTAATGAATTTTTTATTGTTCTATTTTTTATATTTGCCAGCCTTTCAGTGATCTCCCTGAGGCAAAGAGCACACTCTGACTGTTGGGGAATCCCTCCCCACACCCCCCCACCCCACCACACAGGAATCCCATAGCGCTTCCCATTGGGCGGCTCGCTGGGCGGGCCTTAATTGGCCCGCCCACTTAAGATGGTGGCGGGGCCCATTTCGGCGGTGGCGATTGGCTGCCTGCCCACCGCCAAGCCGGTGGGGCCCACCCAGGGCAAATTTCTGCCCATAAAGTATAAAGTTGTTGCTTCCCCTGACATTGGTATTCTTACAATTGTCCTGATGAGTGCAAGACAAAAAGCTTCGACAAAATATCTTTTTCCAGCAATAATTCAAACTCCCGGCCACCAGAGAATGATGCCTCACACACTTCGGGAATCCAGACTCCAACGCAGATTTGGGTTTGGAATCAACTTGACAGGGCTGGGGGGTGGGGGGAGTGGCGGGGGAGGGGGGGGTGGGGTGGGGGGGTGGAATGGAAGGAGAGTGTGTAGAGATTTTGGGGGAGGTCAGAGGCAATGACCCATAATTCCAGGGAGGCACAGAGGGAGCTAGGAGCAAGATAAGAGGGTATGGGCAGAAACCCAGAAATCCTGGGAATGAGGAGGTCCTGTCAAATCTACTGGGTATGTGGGCTCAGAGCCCAGCGATCTGGTGGGAGGGGGGCAACAATCAGGTTTGGGGAGTATGACTCCTGCTCCTACAACAGCTTATATTTATATAGCATCTTTGATGTAAAGGAATGCCCCAAGGTGCTTCACAAAAGCATTATAAAACAAAACAGTGAGATATTAGGTCAGGTGATCAAAAACTTGGTCAGAGAGGTAGGTGTTCTTACATGTTTGTATGTTGTCCCATGAAGAGATCTAGAGGCTTGTACGGTTGAACACTAACTGTTTATTAATAACACAAAACTATAGACATATAGGATACACAGGATACAGTCCTGACTCGTAGCAATCTTCATGCCAACTTCAACCAGACCAACCGCTACACTCTACCACTTCCATGTGACTCTCTACATCATAATGTGGGCAGTACTGACTCCGTCCCCCCGTCCCACATTAACCCTTACAATCCCGAACACCCTAATACTACATCTCCCCCAAAGTATTTACTGAAATGTATTTACAATAATGTTTACATGCTACCCCTTCTCCCCCCAAGTCTGTGACTTTACAGATTCAGACAGTCTGGAGGCTTTACCACTCTTCCATACCTTGTTCTTTTGAAATCTGGAGGAGTGGTAGTTTCCACTGCTTTGGGCTGACTTTGTTGGTCTGGAGTTGAATCTGTGATACTTAGTGTTTCAAATACCCAGGTGTCAACATCTGCTTCGCTTCTTGCGCTCCTTAGTGTCGTATTTTCCTTTGTCGAAAATCTGTCTTCCTTGGTCGGATACCATGGGATTATCCCTCTCCATCCGGAGGGAATGTTCACTCTGTTCATTCGTAGAGTGGAGGCAGGGTCCGCCATGTTCTTCCCAGAAGTTGAAGGTTTACCTCCCTTATTTTCGTATGTTCCTCATCCTCGAGTTCAGCCTGCAGTTTGGCTGCTAACACTGGGCTCAGTTTCTTCATGTGCACTTGTGCCTCCTGGAGTTCTGTCTTGGTGTGTTGGTGGTCGCTTCTCTCCTGCTCCAGGATCGACTTCATGTTGTGCGCGTGAGCTGGAAGCTCCAGCTTCATTGCTGTAGTTTTTCTGGGTTCTGTGACAATGGCTGTTTGACTCTGAAGTTTGGGCTCAACCTTCTGCTCCTTCTCCTCTGTACCCTCTGTTTGAAGTATGTCAGCTCTCATCTGGAGGTTTGGCTCGTCTGACTGAAGAAGAGTGTTTTCTGCTGTTTGCAAATGAGCTGGAATAACTGCCTCTTCAAAGAGCGAGGACAATTCTGAACTGAAGTCCCAGTCGAGATCATCAACACTGGTGGACCTCTTGGGATTATCCAACTCAGTGTAGCTGACCACAGGGGTTGTTTTGATGTCTTCTGCCATTTTTAAGAGGTTGAGGGCAACACAGGCATCTCTGTTCAGGAAAGAAAGGGAGCGATTGCTGATGACACACAGAATTTCAATTATTTGCTTGTCGGTGTTCCGAGGATTGTGTTTTTTTTTAAGAAAAAGAGACAATTAGTAATGCCCTTTCTTTTCTGGCTGAATTTTCCATAAACTGTAATCCCATTGGGACAATGGAAAGCCTGCCAGCCCAGATATACAATTCGCATTCCACCCCAAGTGGGGTGAAGGGGAACAGGTTCTCAACACCCTCCCTCCCCACAACGGGGAACGTGAAAGATCCCATCTCCTGTTGAGTTTTACACTATTACTCGTCTGAGATGAGACATCAAAACATGTAATTACCTATTCTAAAACACAATACCCACAGCTAACATGGTAACTGAACGCTGGAATAGAACTATTTTTACCAAGTCAAAGCAGAGATCAGTAGACTATACCGAATGGCTACATGAGCTGGGTCTCTCTCTCTTTCTCTCTCTCTGAAGTATTGCGCACGGATTTGCAAAGTAACCATCCTGGGAAGAGGCGTCTACTGCAAACCGAGATCTTTTGGGGATAAACCATGGAAATCTACTCCGTACAACGACACCCAGCAAGACAACTGAACAAACGCCTGCAACATGGAATCACCAGATTGAGACCAGCCAAAGGACAGTTAACTATATATTTCTTTGATTGTTTATTTTCTTTATGAACGTGTAGTAAATCTTTAAGTCTATCCTCGTATTCTACCATCTGCACTCTTGTGTGTGTTTGCGTTTGAGTTTGTGTGTTTGTTTGTGCGTGTGTGTGTGTATGTGGCCCAGGGAATGTGTGATGCATGAATGGCGGTGGCGATTTACCTAGTTTTTTTTTCATTTGGGAAGTGACTTCAATAAACTTATTGTGTTCTTTGGTTTAAACTCAGAAAACCGGTCTGAATAATTTTTATAATCTGAAAGTGTACGTAATGGGACACCTGCAGTATTAGCAAAGCACGTCCTCGCTAAAATCACAAAAAGCCCTTATGGTCAGACCTGGAGTGGTAAATTAGGGGATTCAATTTTTACCCCTCCTCACTTGGTCGTAACACCGGTGGTTGGATTCCTCCAGAACCATACAGTGGCACGTCTGTCATCCGTAGCCAGGGTTTTTTTAGCCACGGTTCCTGATCTGACAGGACCATCACACTGGCTCCTGTGTTTAACTTGAAATTCGTGAGGCAACCATTTACAGATGTGTCAGCATTCCAAAATGTGAACCTGGGATCTTTAATTTCTCCCAAGAAGCATTGTTGGGCTTCCTGGTGTGGCTCCTCTATCTCTTTGGGGTCCTTCGCACATCGAGGTTTTGGTCTTACATCTTTCCAAAGTGTCCCAGGTGGTTGCAGTGGAAGCTCTGCACAGTGATTTCTGGACACTGCTTGTGCCCACGAGGTCTTTTGGTGCCACAGCGCTGACCTGGTCTGCCCCCATTTTATGTTTAGTTTGGGTATTGCTTTCCTTACTCTGGAGTCTCCTTGCCCTTTTGTTGCTTTATGAACTGGGCTGTTGGGGTTGCTATATAACGTGGTTTAACTTCACCATGGAAAATGGATCAGTTTTGCTGGCGGACTCCTGATTTTCTATTGATTTGAATAGCTTTTTCCAAAGTCAGATCTTCTTTAGATTGGAGTAAATCTGAAAGATTATCATCAGCCACTCCTTCTACTATTCGATCTCTTATGGGCTCAGACTTAAGGTCACCATGGTCACAGCCTTCAGTCAATCTGTATATCTAATTTAGGAAAGAGTCTATGGGTTCCCTAGGCTTTTGGACTCTCTTGTTAAATTTTGCTCACTCCAAAATGTTATTGCTTCTTACATTAAAGTAGGTGTCAAAGAACCACATGACCTCTTAAAAGTTATAGGAAGATTCATTTATTCCTTGTCTGGCAATTATGTCGTTGGCTATTGGACCTACTGAATATAATAATGTATTCACTTGTTCAGCCTCTTTCTTATTCAAGCCTGATGCTGTCAGATATATTAAAAGTCTTCTCTATAATGCTCAATTTTGCACCTGGTCTGTGTTGTAGGGGGTTGGTTACAGTTTGGTAGGTCTGAAGAAGTCTTCATAGTCATACATAGGTTAACTGTGAGTCTTTATTGACTCTAGAACTATTTACAAATAAGCAATAAAAGGGTACAAGCGAGGAGCTGTCACCATGCTTGCTGGTATGCCTGGCTCTGTCCCACACCAGACTGACCCTGGGTGCGGGTCATGTGCTCTCTGACTGTACTGTACTCAGTCCCACATTAACCCTATATGTGCAGACCCTTGTACTACTGTCTGCCCTTCCATCTGCCTTAATTGAGCTGGCAGCGTTGATTTGCTATCTATGGCTATTTTCAGCACAGGGGAGTACAGTTTTAATTCTGATTCTGCAGAAAATCTTTTGAATGAATCGTTTTGGCCGATGACCAGCTAGTTGCTTTCCTGAGCTTTGAGAATCGAATTAAAGCTGATTCTTTGCTCTGACTTGTGTGTGGGTGCCACGTGTTATGGCACTGACTCTGGATCAGGGCTGCAGTGTTCTCTAAGCTGCACTCATTAAAACAATCGCTCTGCCAGTGCTGCCTGATCATTGTGCCAAATTTAAAAGCTTATTTCATCCTCTTCTTTTGGCAGTTTGCTCACCCTTTTGTTACCTGGCTAGGTTCTTTGACTCAGCTTTCGATCAGGCCTCACAATGGACCTTCACGTGCTCTGGTGGAGCCCTTTCATGCTGCACAGCTTCTTCACCTGTAATGGAGCTTCTTAGTCGATTTCCAGCTGTATTGCTTCACATTGGTCTTCACATTAGGAGAACTTCTCTCAGGTCAGACTGCAGTTTCTTTACTTCTTCATTATTAGGGATTTGAGGTTCTTCATCTGCTGTCACCATGTTGTAAAGTTGTGTGTTGTCCTGTAAAATGGTCTCGAGGCTTGTATGGTTGACCAATAACCATTTATTAATAACACGTATCTATGTGCATATATACAGGACACAGACCTGATGAGGTGCAATCTTCCTGCCAACTTCTACCAGACTCACTCATACTCTACTACTCCCATGTGACTCTCTCTTCCTCAATGTGGGCGGTACTGTTTCCCCAGTCTCACCTTAACCCTTACAATCCTGAATAGCCTAATGCTACAGGTGTTAGAAATATCTTAATGGAGGAAAGTAAGGTCAAGAGGCAGAGATGTTTAGGGAGGGAATTTCAGAGCTTAGAGCCCAGGCAGCTGGAGGAACGGCCACTAATGGCGAAGTGATGAGCAAGGGGCCAGAATTTGAGGAATGCATGGAAGGTTATGGAGCTGGAGGAGGTTACGGAGATAGAGAGGGATGAGACTATGGAGGGATTTGAAAACCAATATGAGAGTTTTAAAATCAAGATATCACTTGACCGGGAGCCAATGTAGATCAATGAGCACCAGATTAGGGGGACCAGACTTGCTGTGAGTTAAGACACAGGCTCTAGAGTTTTGGATGACCTCAAGTTTACACAAAGTAGAATGTGGGAGAGCAGACAGGAGCGAGTTGGAATAGTCAAGTCTGGAGATAACAAAGGCATGGGTGAGGGTTTCAGCAGCAGATGAGGTGAGACCGGGGGTGAAATTGTTAGTTAATATTATGGTGGTGGAAATAGGTGGCATTAACACAAGTGTGATACCAAGCACTTACATTGTCGATCCAGCTGTTCCCATTTCCATTTCCATCCTGGGCTTTCCAAACTCCAGGAAAGCTAGCTGGCCAGCATTAACTTAAAACCAGCTCTTGAACTGCACTGATTTAAATATTATAATGAAGCGTTCCACCTCCCTCCACCTTACAACCTGCCACCCGAACAATGATGGCAGCTTGTATCCAGAGCTGGGGTCACTGTTTAAATACAGAAACAGGCTATTCAGCCCAACTGACCCATGCTGTTGTATACACTCCTCAGGAGCCTCCTCCCGCCCGATCAGCACAACCTTCTATTCCTGACGTGTCTGGGACAATACTTTTTCCTTGCCCTCTATTGTAAGGTTGTTTGATGTCTCACTAAGAGATCTGGAGGCTTGTGTGGCTGAATAAACCTCCAATGTATAGCCCTATCAAGGTGCTATCTGCATGCCGACTTCTCTCAGACTACTATACACACAGTCGACTATCTTGTGACTGTCTACATCACAACAATGTGGGTGGTACTATTCCCCAGTTCTTCATTAACCCTTTGCTATGCCAAACACCCTTATACTACACCCTGCACCAGCAGAACAAATTATCTGGTCATGTTTCCTCACTGCTGTTTGTGGGAGCTTGCTGTGCACAAATTGGCTGCTGTGTTTCCTGCATTACCACATTGGCTGTGAAGTGATTTGGGATGTCCTGAGGATGGTAACGAAGCTATATAAATGCAAGTTCTTTCTTTCAATCAAGTAAGTCGGTGGCTCGGTAAAATTCGCTCAAACAGATGCAAGAAATCTGGAATAAAACCAGAAAATGTTGGAAAATTCTCTCACTGGTGTTTAGTGGTTGCTTATCGAAAGCCATTTTAGCATCGACTACCTCAAGGTAACTCGTGACCAGTACTAGTTTAGTCTGCTGTAAGTCCTGCCTGCTCGTGGCAGTAGACGCTATTTGGTGCTGTAACTTGCTGAGGCTCCTGTAAGAACTCATTGCCCAAATTTTATTGGTTTAGCCCAAGGGATATACATAATCACCCCTTCCTCATGAGGAATTTTAGTTTTGGTGTTATTAAGATGAATATTTGTACTTTCAAACCATTCTTTAGCACTGGGATAAATTGTTTGTGCCATTAATCTTTGTCAATGCCCCGATAATCGCTGGAGTCAGGGAGGGTCCCAGAGAACTGGAAAATCTAAAATGTAACCTCCTGTTTAAGAAGGGAGTGAGGCAAAAGACGGGAAATTACAGGCTGATTAGCCTGACATCGGTCGTTAGTAAGATTTTAGAATCCATTATTAAGGATGAGATTTCAGAATACTTGGAAGTGCATGGTAAAATCGGGCAAAGTCAGCATGGTTTCATCAAGGGGAGGTCACGCCTGACAAATCTGTTAGAATTCTTTGAAGAGGTAACGAGTAGGTTAGACAAAGGAGAGCCAATGGATATTATCTACTTGGACTTCCAGAAGCTTTTGACAAGGTGCCGCACAGGAAGCTGCACAGTAAGATAAGAGCCCATGGTGTTAGAGGCAAGGTACTAGCATGGATAGAAGATTGGCTGTCTGGCAGGAGGCAGAGAGTGGGGATAAGGGGGTCCTTCTCAGAATGGCAGCCGGTGACTAGTAGAGTTCCGCAGGGTTCAGTGTTGGGACCACAACTTTTCACTTTATACATTAATGATCTAGATGAAGGAACTGAGGGCATCCTGGCTAAGTTTGCAGATGATACAAAGATAGGTGGAGGGACAGGTAGTATTGAGGAGGTGGGGAGGCTGCAGAAGGATTTGGACAGGTTAGGAGAATGGGCAAAGAAGTGGCAGATGGAATACAATGTGAGGAAGTGTGAGGTCATGCACTTTGGTAGGAAGAATAGAGGCATAGACTATTTCCTAAATGGGGAGAGAATTCAGAAATCTGAGTGCAAAAGGACTTGGGAGTCCTAGTCCCGGATTCTCTTAAGGTTAACTTGCAGGATGAGTCGGTAGTTAGGAAGGCAAATGCAATGTTGGCATTTATTTCGAAAGGACTAGAATATAAGAGCAGAGATATGCTGCTGAGGCTTTATAAGGCTCTGGTCAGACCACATTTAGAATATTGTGAGCAATTTTGGGCCCAGTATCTCAGGAAGGATGTGCTGGCCCTGGAGAGGGTCCAGAGGAGGTTCACGAGAATAACCCTAGGAATGAAAGGCTTAACATATGAGGAATGTTTGAGGACTCTGGGTCTATACTCGATGGAGTTTAGAAGGATGAGGGGGGGATCTGATTGAAACTTACAGAATACTGAAAGGCCTGGATAGAGTGGACGTGGGGAAGCTGTTTCCATTAGTCGGAGAGACAAGGACCCGAGGGCACAGCCTCAGAGTAAAGGGAAGACCTTTTAGAACAGAGATGAGAAGAAACTTCTTTAGCCAGAGAGTGGTGAATCTATGGAATTCATTGCCACAGAAGGCTGTGGAGGCCAGGTCATTGAGTGTATTTAAGACCGAGATAGATAGGTTCTTGATTGGTAAGGGGATCAAAGGTTACGGGGAGAAAGCGGAAGAATGGGGTTGAGAAACTTATTAGCCATGATTGAATGGCGGAGCAGACTCGATGGGCCGATTGGCCTAATTTCTGCTCCTAGGTCTTATGGTCTTATGGAATGATGAACACTAAACCCAAATACTTTCTTGTATTTCTGCTCCTGTGCCTTTCTAGACAGCTTCCAGGAAATTTTACTGAAGTTTTGAAGGAAAGGTTAAACAGATAAATGACCCTCCTTTATAAGAGCTGATGCCACTAACAAAAAAAGTTATAAATATTTATCTATGTAAAAGGGCGAAGCATTCCCACTAATGAGCTAAAGTCACCCTGCCAATCAGCATTGAAGTACAAAAACAGCTGAAAAGCTTCACACTTGCTGTCCCTACACCCGGATATCGCCAGGTGAGATGTTGGTGTCACAAACATAGGGAAGAGTTTATAAGACCTCTGTGTATAAAAGGTTTTGTACTGCATCTCCTTACTCAGTCTTCAAAGAATGAAAGTATCGGAAACAGAGACAGAAAGATAGTCACATGATGCTATTTGTTCCTGACCTGAGGTCACCCAGCAATCAGCTTCAATGAACAACAACAACTTATATTTATATAGTACCTTCAACATTATAAAGCTTCACAGGAAGCCATTGAAAACAAAAACCTGACACAGCCACCTCAGGAGATATCAGGTCAGGTGATCAAGAACTCTGTAAGAGGTAGTCTTCAAGGAGTGTCTTGGAAAGTGAAAATCAGAGAGGTTTAGGGAGGGAATTCCAGAGTTTGGGGCCTAGGCAGCAGAATGCAGGGCTGCTAGTGGTGGAGTGACTGTGATTAGGAGCGTACAGCAGGCTAGAATTAGAGGAGCACATCAGTTATCATTACTGTGGGTCTTAGCTTAGGGTGTCCTTGGTCAGGATTGATAGAAACTGCTGGAGGCAAGGTTGTTGGTAAACTACCTTTTAGTGAACATTATCAAACATTTTAACTATACACAGGGCTTAGCACGAGGCTTCACATAGAAACATCCCTCAGTCAGCTCTGTGGTCATCTGATCTTACATCACTGATGATGTAGACTGTCTATTTACTTATTTAACATTAACCCTTTACATGAGACAGTGCAGGTGTCTCAGAGGGTTGTGGGGCTGGAGGAGATGACAGAGATGGGAGCGAGAGGGTGAGGTCATGGAGGGAATTTGAAAATGAGGATGAGAATTTTAAAATCAAGACAGTGATTCATTGGAGCCTGTCTAGGTTTGAGAGCACAGGAGTGCTTGGGGAACTTGGTGCAACTGGCAGCAGAGTTCTGGGTGATCAAGTTATTGGAGAATTAAAGTGTGGGAGACTCTTCACTCATACAGGTGACAGGTGACATGGTAACCGTAGTCAGGCCTAGAGGTAATGAAGGCACAACAACTAACTTTAGGATTTCCTGTAATTAGCTTAAATGACAGAGATGCTGAGCAGCCTCCACTGTTTAATTCTTACTTTTCCAGAACTGTTTCATGCAATTCAGGGTCACAGGGAGTCAGAGCCCATCCCAACAGGCAATGGGCACTCAGCTGGGTACACCCAGGTCAGGGCACACACACTGGGGGCAATTTACCACAGCCAACCCACCTAACCAGCACAACTTTGGATGGTGAGAGGAAACCAGAACAAATCCACCCATACACAGGGAGAATGTGCAAATTCCACACACAGACACCTGAGGTAAGGGTCAAATCCAGGTCCCTGAAGCTATGAGGTAGCAGCACTAACCACTGCATGCCATGTTTGCATTTGTTCATTCTTTCTGTGGATGTGAATGTCAGTGTTAATCTCCAGCCCTCGTTACCCTGAAAAGGAGATGGTGGACCCTCTTCAACCACCAACAGTAGGTTTCATTGAAACTGAGAGTTGCTGGCCCACTTCAGGGGGGAGTTCAGAGTCAACCACATTGTTGTGGGTCTGGAGTCACATACAAACCCAGTCTGCGTAAGCATGGCAGATTCCCTTCCTCAAGGGGATCTAAGTGACCAGTTGGGTTTTTATTGACAATGGTCACTTTTACCAATCTCACATTGGGAAACTGCCCACTTTGCAATTTGAACTGAATGTTCTGGATTACTGATCAGATCTCCACCCTGAATATAACCAATACACTACCCTAACCAGTAATACACCACAAGTTACACAGTAGAACAATATAAAACACCACAATATTTGTCTCACCACAAGCAATAGTATGTGAGATAATAAATGTTTTTAAAAAGTCAGCGATGCCAGTAATGGCTTATTCATTTTAAAGATTTCCTGCTTCCAACTTTGTCCTCCAAGTAGGAAAAGTTCCTCAAACCTCCTGAATTTGACATTGTACAGTGAGTTCATTTGGCTGGTAGAACAGTGTCATCACAGACAGAATAGTCTTTGTATCAAGGTTGGACCCTCCATTCATACAGGTGACATGATAACTGTAGCCCAACAAACAGGCACCAAAAATAAAGGCAAAGTTCCAAAGAAAAGTCACGTTGAGCTCGAAAGGTTTTAACTGTTTCTCTCTCCACTGACACTACCAGGCCCAAGAACTTCCAGCACTTTCCTGTTGCCTAAACGACACAGCAGATTCACCACAGTTTATAGTACACACACACCTGCACCTACAGCAGTCGACATCAAAATTTTAGTCATGGACTAGATTAAATGCATGTAACTCAGTGTCTTGAGCCAAGTATATGTCTTCTATATAATAGAATTTTAATGCTGCCATTGTTTCCTGAGTTCAGTTCTACTGGGCCCAAACTTTGACACTAGTGAATCTGGATTCAGAGAAAGATATCAGGTTCCTTACATCACAAGCATCACCCGCCCTCAGATATACACTTTACAATAAGTTTACAAAAGTAGGCCATTTGGCCCACCTGGTCTTTGCTCTCATTTATGCTCCACATGAGCCTCCTCCCACTCCCTCTTCATCTCACCCCATTACCATATCATTCTATTCCTTTCTCCTTCATGTGTTTATCCAGCTTCCCCTTAAATGTATCTACACTATTCATCTCAACCACTCCCTGTGGTAGCGAGTTCCACATTCTCACCAATCTCTGGGTGAAGAAGTCTTTCCGAATTCCCCACCTGATATTAGTAACTAACTTTACATATGATACCTAGTTCTTGAATCCCCCACAAATGGAAGCATCTTCGCTACAACTAATTTTCCACTGTGGCTAGGAAGAGAAGTGATATATTTGCCCACTGACTCATCAGGAGGTCTGCAACTGCTGATAAGTTCATGAGATGTTTAAAAATGACCAGAAAAGTGGTTAACATTGCGACGTTATCCCTTGAGACCTGTGTGAGGGAATGAATTTGAGCACGAGGTCTTGAAGATGGAGGAATTCTACCTCTTCTAGAAAAGGCTTGTGTCTGGAAATCATTTTCAGAACCGCTATAAAAACAGAAAGTGCCGGAAATACTCAGCTGGTCTGGCAGCATCAGTGGAGAGAGAAATAGAGTTAATGTTTCAAGTCAAATAGGACTCTTCTTCACACACAGCACCTAACAGCCCCCCTACACAGGTAAATGGAGTATAATGTGGGCAAATGTGAAATTGTCTATTTTAGCAGGAAGAATAAAAGAGAAGCATATTAGCTAAATGGTGAGAGATTGCAGAGCTCTGAGGTTCAGAGGGATCTGGGTGTCCTAGTGCATGAATTGCAAAAGGCTAGTATGCAGGTACAGCAAGTAATTAGGAAAGTTGAATGTTATCATTTATTGTGAGGCGAATTGATTATAAAAGTAGGGAGGTTATGTTTCAGTTGTACAGGATATTGGTGAGACCACACATGGAGTATTGTGTATAGTGCTGGTCTCCTTATTTAAGGGAAGGTATAAATGTGTTAGAGGCAGTTCAGAGGAGGTTTACTAGACTAATACCAGGAATGGGCGGGTTGTCTTATGAGGGAAGGTTGGACAGGTTAGGCTTGTATCCACTGGAATTTAGAAGAGTAAGAGGTGACTTGATTGAAATCTTTAAGATCTTGAGGGGTCTTGACAGGGCGGATGTGGGGAGGATGTTTCCTCTTGTGGGAGAATCTAAAACTGGGGTCACAGTTAAAAATAAGGGGTCACTCATTTAAGACAGATGATGAGAATTTTTTTTCTCTCGGGGGTCCTGAGTCTTTGGAACCCTCTTCCTCAAAAGGCGGTGGAAGCAGAGCCTTTGAGTATTTTTAAGGCAGAGGTGGATAGATTCTTGATTAACAAGGGGGTGAAAGGTTATCAAGGGTAGGCAGGAGGTTACAATCAGATCAGCCACGTATGATCAGAAATGAGAAGTTGAGTCCAAAACTAAAAGTTAAAAAAGATATACGAATCAGTCCTTTGGCTTGTCCATAAGGAGATGGTGAAACATTGCAACCATTAAGTTAGGGCAATTCTTGTAGCACTGACTTTGGCAGTTGAGCAATTGGTTTTGGAAATTCTATGTTCTGCAAGTTAGCTGAAAGGAGTTATGCTGTTTCCTTTTTGACTGTGGCTTTGCTGACTTGTGACTTGTTTCCAGCAATCAGAGAGGGAGTTTTTTTTTACCTGCAAGCGCAGGGGTGCCCAGTTGGTGTTCTTCAGCTATGACCTTTGCAGCACACACACACCAGAACAGAACACCAGATTAGGAGACAGAACAAGAGTTGCAGTTGGCTTTTTTAAACCCCTTTCCTTGTGTATTCCTGAAAGGGAAAAAACAAACATGTCTTTCGCCCAAATCTGTTTCCTTTTGTACTCAATTCATGTTCACAGTCTGGGATATAACTCAACAGGAGGCGGTTTCAGCTGAGATGGTAATCATTTTCCATTATCTCTGCAGCCACAGGAGAGTACAGCTCAGTTTGCGTTGTATCTTTTCCTTTGAAGTGCCTCTCTCTGAAGTAGGCTGTGTCACACCTTTTAGGTGCGACATTCTGTTCTCTCTCAACTAGTTGGTCAAATAATCCACATAAGAATTTTCTAACAAGTGGTTACCTTACAAGCAAAAGCTGGTTGAGATTGTATGTCCTTTTTTTGAAAAAAAGCATGTCTTACTTAAGAGGTCAATAGGTAATCCAAGGATAGGATCTGTGGTCATGGCAATATCACACAAACCTGGTTAGCAGATTGTCAGCTGGTTATCATGTTGCTGTTTGTGGGATCTTGCTGTGCACAAATTGGCTGCTCCATTTCTTACATTACCACAGTGACTACCCTTCGAAAAACCCTCATTTGACTGTGGGATGCCAGCAAAGGCACTATCTAAATGCAAGCTCCTTCAAGACATGCGGCCAGGTAACAGAGGATGATGCCAAGTTGACATCCCCACAGCTGTTGTTGTACACTTCAAGCTATTGTGATGAAAATCAGACTTTGGACCCCAGACAACTTCAAAGAAAAAAAAGTGACAAGCCCATGAGGGAAGAATGACTTCACTTTAGCTCTGGCAGTGAGCGTGCCAACAGAATCTGTGAAATGAAGGCAATAGCCCCAAACCCTGATCTGTTCTGTGTTAACAGGTAGGGTAACAGAGTTGATTCAACTTCTGGCTTTAGGCGCCTGCAGGCTGCGGTGGGAGCACAATTCAAGAAGCGGGCTCCTTCTGTGCGGCAGGTGAAGGTCACAATACCTCTGTTAATTGAAAGCCCACTAATACTTGGGCATTAATTTTAACCCAGCATGCCGGCAGAAAACACAGAGTTGGCTGGAATGCTGGTCCAATAATACACCCCATCCAGTATTGAACCCAATCCCAACAGTTTACCAATGGGTCGGTTAGCTTAAAATTGCCACTCGCTGTTTACGATCATAAAAAAATATCCAATTGAAGATACCTTGGGTCAAAATCCTGGAACTCCCTCCCTAACAGCACTGTGGGTGTACCTACACCACATGGACTGCAGCCGTTCAAGAAGGCAGCTCACCGCCACCTTCTCAAGGGCAACTAGGGAAGGGCAATAAATGCTGGCCCAGCCAGCGAAGCCCACATCCTGTTGATGAAATAAAAAAAAAACTACAAGAGCATCAGAGGCAGCGAAACCACAACCTGGCAAGGAAGGGCCAGCTTTCAGAGGGGAGGGTAGAACAAAGAAGAAAAGTAGAGACCAAACAACAGACTGGTGACAATAGGGAAATGGCTGATGTCATTGCCACTGACACTGGACTATGCCCACTTGAGGCCAGGCCCACTTTAACCCCTGGGCCTCATTACCATTTTTGAGCCAAGGCACCAGCCCAATTCTGGCTGACGGGGAGGGGGTGGGGGATGCGGTTTGAGGGTGTTTCATGCAACAGCAGAACCATAGCAGGAACCTAAGGCAGTCAGGTCTGCAGGGCAAGTGGTCAGGGACCATCATAGCCGGGGAATGGCCGAAACTGGAGCACAGTGGAGCACTCCTCTGACCCACCCCTTGCCCAACATTTTGAGCTAAGGAGTTGAACACGGAGTTTACTCCTACAGATATGCCTGTTAGTGTCTGCCTTTCCCACCCACCCCAACCCTTCAGCGGGTACAAGTGGCTTCTGAAACGTGATAACGGCCTGTGCAGACAATCATAGCCACAAACCCACACCCTTCCATTCTGTGTGGAGAGTGGAGAAGCTGGGGTTGTCCTCCTTAGAGCAGAGAAGGTTAAGGGGGAAGATCTGAGAGGTGTTCATAATCACGGAGGGGCTTGTTAGACTTGATGGGGAGAAACTGTTTCCAGTGACAGGAGGGTCAGTAACCAGAGGGACACAGATTGAAGGTAATTGGCAAAAGAATCAGAGGTAATCATGACCTGGAATGTGCTGCCTGAAAGGGTGGTGGAATCAGATTCAATAATAACTTACAAAAGGGAATGGGATAAATAATTGAAAGGGAGAAATTTGCAGAATTATGGGGAAGGGGGAGGGTGGAAGAGAAGTGGGACTCATTGGACTCAAAGAGCCAGCACAGACACAATGGGTCAAATGGCCACATTCTGTGCTGCAAGATTCTGCTTTGCTGTTAATGTTGTAAAGTTGTGTTATAAGACACAAGGAATTCATGCCATGTTGTTCCCCCAGTTCTGTTCTAATCCTTGATGTAATCCATGCATTCCTCTTCACCTTCCCCTTACATTTAAAATCTTTTAACACCCATTTTGGATTGAGGTAAGAATCCCATTCATACTCAATCTCTGTTGTTAACCTCATTATTGGAAACAAATTATCCAATAAAGGTCATTATTTGGGCCATTCCCAAGGCTTTAACATGGAGTCTGGATATCTGAATCGTTGCATTGTGCCAAGGGGCTGTAGGTCCACTGTTGGCCTGGCTGTCAGCATGTGGTGAATGGGGCTAATTTAGCTGCAAGTCAGCAGGGGGTTGCTGGTATGTTTGAGCTGAAACAATTAGGTTTGCAGCCTCCCATTTACTTCTGCTACTGAGCATGGGTTCAAATAATGTTCCAAACAGACCACTTGAGTAAAGACATTGATTAAGACGACTGAGATGAGACTTTCCACAAGCAGGCTCACTAATAATCAGAGGTAAATTATCACCAAGAAATCTTTCAAGGGTGAGCCCAGCTTTCAATTCCCTTGCCTGTTCTATCAAGGTGAGGGCCTCCCTAAAACTCAACAGAATCACAGTCTGATATTCTCACCTCTCTCGGGTTTGAAGCTATAGTGGTTGGAGCAGGGAGGCACAAGTCAGGAATGTGATGGAATATTCCCCACTTACCTGAATGAGTGCAGCTGTAACATTTCAGAAAGCAATTGAAGAATAGAACCAGAGCCAGTCTTTACACATTTTTTTTAATAAACATTTATTTACAATAATTCACATCACAAACATATACTTCCTAACCCAGCAACCCCCTGTCTCAGTCTTCTCCCATATATAGGGGCACACGTGAATCCCCAGTTAATACCCACCACTTGCACACAATTAAACACCATCAATATACCATTAACACAGCTCCAACAACACTCAAGAAGCTCAATACCATCCAGGACAATTACAGCCTGCTTGACTGGCACTCCCTCCACCACCGATGCACAGTAGCAGGATCTACAAGATGCACTGCAACAACTCACCAAGGCTCCTTTGACAGCATCTTCCAAACCTGTGACCTCTACCACCTAAAAGGACAAGGGCAGCAGATACATGAGAATAACACCATCTGGAATTTTCCCTCCAAGCCACTCACCATGCTGACATGGAAATATATCGTCATTCCTTCACTGTCGCTGGGTCAAAATCCTGGAACTCCCTCCCTAACAGCACTGTGGGTGTACCTACACCACATGGACTGCAGTGGTTCAAGAAGGCAGCTCACCACCATCTTCTCAAGGGCAACTAGGGATGGACAATAAATGCTGGCCTAACCAGTGACACCCACACCCCAAAAATGAGTAAAAGAACACAACATTTGTGTGACTGTTCCCCACTGGAGGCAGAAGAAGAGGAGGAGGGAAATCAAACTAACACAGTTCTCATTTACAGAGTTTGGAATAATGTTGGTGTCTGTGTTGTGTTTGCTGAGTTACATTACCTACCAGTCTGGCAAAGCCTAAATTGAAAAATCCTCATCCTTGTGTTCAAATCCCAGCATGTCCTCACCCCTCCCTATCTCTGTAATCTCCTCCAACCTTACAACCCTCGGGGATACTCCATGTCCTCGCCCCTCCCTATCTCCGTAATCTCCTCCAACCTCACAACCCTCGGGGATACTCCATGTCCTCACCCCTCCCTATCTCTGTAATCTCCTCCAACCTTACAACCCTCGGGGATACTCCATGTCCTCGCCCCTCCCTATTTCCGTAATCTCCTCCAACCTCACAACCCTCGGGGATACTCCATGTCCTCGCCCCTCCCCATCTCCGTAATCTCCTCCAACCTCACAACCCTCGGGGATCCTCCATGTCCTCGCCCCTCCCTATCTCTGTAATCTCCTCCAGCCTCACAACCCTCGGGGATCCTCCATATCCTCACCCCTCCCTATCTCTGTAATCTCCTCCAGCCTCACAACCCTCGGGGATCCTTGCCGCCACCAGTCCCAGGCTGCCGTAATTTTCTTTCCACACTACCCAGGCCAACGCCACTCTGGAACTGAGGTACAAAGAGATGAACACCGATTTGCTGTTCCTCATAGTGGGGACTGTAATACTCTGCAATGCAGGTGTCCCCTGGATTCCACTGTGTCCCACAGTGCCACAAACTGCACAAAGCAATTTGGATTCCATTTTACTGTTTACTGATATTCTCTATTACATTAAAGCTTCAACTGTAACCTGCAGGAAATTATAATGGGGAGCAGGTTCCCAACTCTGATGCGCTTGCCACCATCTTAACTCGGAGATAACTTACCCGTCTAGAGGATGCCTGCCTCTTCATTAATATTTAACAACCAGGCTTCCCTCTCTCTCTCCTTTCCCAAGCAGGATTTCCCCTACAACCCACCCTGCCACCACTGAACTTGATATCAGGGGTCATTCCCCTTAGGCCACCCCACAGCAGCCCCTGACTATCTGACAGAGCAATATGCATCAGCCAAACACTGTCATGTGATCTAGAAAATTGTCCCAAGGTACCTGAGGGAGGAGTGATCAAAAACAATGTGTGCAAAGCCAAAGAAATTCTTTTCCTCAGTGAGTTGTTGTGATCTGGAAGGCGCTGCCTGAAAGGACAGTGGAAGCAGAGTCAATAATAACTTTCAAAAGGGGACTGGATAGAAAAGAAACAAAGGGGAGAGAGGTTGTCTGTAAGCTGAAGTGTTTTAAATTTTGAAATAGGCTGTGGCGTGTTTCTCCAATTCTTGATTTTTGAAGTCAATTTTTAAAGTGATTCACAGCAAACTCTCTTTAGAGTTAAATCAGAAGTATTGTTTACTCATACATTAAAACCTGGGGAATTGTCGCAACTTCATACAAGCACACAAGCAGCAATGAGAAGATAGAAAAGAGGAGTTTTTACAATTATGAATAAGTTAAAAGAAAAAGAACCACAGATAGGGATATCAGCTCACGTGATTGCCAGAGTGCAGAAGGTCAGAGTCCAGTGAGAGTTCCTTCATGGAGGATCTACAGTTCAGGTGTGTTCAGATAGCTGAAGCAGGAGTTACAGAATTCCTTTAAAGGTGATGGTGATGCAATGAGATGAGGTTGGTCTGTTCAGCAGGCGATGGCAGGAATCTTCCAGAAAAACAGGCTTCGAGGAAGCTTAGACTTGATATAGGCTGTTGGTCAGCCTGGAGTTCTGATTTGATGTTTATAGGCTAGAGGTTAAACAGCAGACTGAGTTGCGAGTATGAAAATGTGATACTAAAACTTTCCAAAGGCCAGAAACTTAGGGTCATGTAATATTGCACATTAATGAGTCAGTTGCAGGCTAACAAGCAGTTTCTATGCCTTTGGTCAAAATCCATTGTTCCCCTCAGGAGATAGATGGTAGATATTAGCCCCTTTTCAGCTTTAGTGAGTTTCAATGGCTCTACCTTTGATATAGCACCAGGCTGGGGAGACATCATCTGCTAGTCCCTGGTTTCGTTGATTGTAATGTGCCCTCAAAATGAGAGGTATGAGATTGCACAAGGATGAGGGTTGAGATTTTGTCCTGTAACTGCTGTTGGAAATTCCCAGAAATTATAGCCAACTTGTGAATCATGTGACATGTCGCAGCCATCTTTTGGTTTGGCAAAGTTCACTTTTTAAATAAGCAAAAAAGTAAGGTTTGATTTAAACAGTTTATGATTTCCATAAGACCATAAGAAGTAGGAGCAGAAGTAGGCCATTCAGCCGATCCAGTCTACTCCAGCATTCAATGAGATCATGGCTGATCTGATAATCCTCAGCTCCATTTTCCTGCCTTTTCCCCCTAACCCTCGATTCCCTTACTGATTAAAAATCTGTATATCTCAGACTTGAATATACTTAATGACCCAGCCTCTACAGCCCTCTGTGGGAAAGAATTCCACAGATTAGCTAACCTTTGAGGGAAGAAATTCCTCCTCATCTCTGTCTTAAATGGGTGCCCCCTCACTCTTGGATTATGCCCTCTGGTCCCAGACTCTCCCACAAGTGGGAACAACCCCTCAGCTTCTACCCTGTCAAGCCCCCTAAGAATCTTATATGTTTTAATAAGGTCGCCTCTCATTCTTCTAAACTCCAATGAGTACAGGCCCAACCTACTCAACCTCTCCCCACAAGAAAATCCCTCCATCCCCAGGATCAACCTAGTGAACCTTCTCTGGACTGCCTCCAATGCCAGTATATCTTTCCTTAGATGAGGGGACCAAAACTGTTCACAGTATTCTAGGTGTGGTCTAACTAGTGCCTTGTATAGTTTTAGCAAAACTTCCCTATTTTTATACTCCATTCATATCTTAGGGACATGACATATTTCAATAGAACCTTTCAAAAACTCAACATCACAAAGTGTTTTACAGCCAATAAAGTACTTTTGAAGTGTAGCCACTATTGCAGAGTAGGAAACGTGACAGCCAATTTGCGCACAGCAAGATCCCACAAGCCATACTCAGCGAAGTGAATTGACAATCTGTTTCTTTGTGATGACAGATGGATAAATATTGGCCAAGACACCAGGGAGAAAACCCCAGCTCTTCTTAAAAATAATGCCATAGAATCTGAGGGGGCAACAGGACCTCGGCTTAATGTCTCCTCTGGGAGACAGCGCCTCTGACAATGCAGCACTCCTTCAGGATTGCACTGGAAGTTTCAGACTGGATTTTTGAACTCAAGTCTTGGAGTGGGATTTGAAGCCAGAATCTTCTGACTCAGCAGCAAGACTGCTGCCCATTGAGACATGGCTGACACTGAAACATATATTTGAAGGAGGAAAATTTGCAGGACTTTGGGAAAGGAACAGGGGCATGGGACTAATGGGGTGGCTCTTCCAAAGAGACAACACAGGCAAGATGGGCTGAAGGGCCTCAGTCTGAGCTGTTGGAATTCCATGATTCTATAGTGGGCAGTATATCAAAATTAGACTTCAGAATTAAAATGATGAGTCTCACTCTGAATCTTTGAGAGTGAATGCATCTATAAGACTCTTTTCCCAGCAAATCAATTTGGTCCCAAGGCACAGAATCACACAGTGTAGAAGAGGCCCTTCGGCCCATCGAGTCTGCTCCGACGCTCCAGGCATTGTTTTTCTGACTCCAACACTACACATTGGGGTTCCTTGTGGAAATGCTGTGCTGTGTATTGCCGAGAGCCAGAGCACAGAGTACACTGTACCTCAGCTGACGTTCAGAACTGAGAGTTATGCTGAAAAAGAGCAGGGAGGTGGGGGCTCAGGTGGGGGGTGGTGGAGTTCACCCCAATATCCTGGGGCCAAAGTTTATCACTCACCCAGCATCACTGAATCAGACTCTCTGGTCATTGTCATGTTGCTCTTTGTGGGATCTTGCTGTGTGCAAACTGGCCACCCTGTTTCCTAATTGTGTCTACACTTCAAAACGATTCCATTGGCTGTAGAGTGCTTTGGAACGTCCTGAGGTCATGAAAGGCGCTATGAAAATGCAAGCCTATCTTTCTTTGTATGACATTACCTCTCCCTCTGCCCAGCCCGTCCAAACAGCCAATCACGCCCCCTCCCCCACCCACCCCCCTACAATCTCCAAGACCCTTTGAATTAATGAACCAGTGTTTTGAGAAAATGGAAAAACAGACAATATTTTTTTTTAAATGCTCCCTGTAGTGTCCTGGAGATAAATCCTTAAATCCTGGAGACTCCAGTACAATCTTGGAGAGTGTTGGCAACCCCTCTCACAAATCCAAAGCTTTGCTGGCAGTAATTGCAGCATTTTTCCATTGAGAAGAAGGTAATGTGTTCCTGTCTCCAGCTGCATTGTAATCATACCTTTACACAGTACCCTTCATTTGCTCTATCGAGAATCATCGTGCAATTGTCACAGCAGCACCGTAATCTAGGTTTATATTTATAAAAGGAACGTGATTTATCAAATTGTTTACAATAATGCGCCCCACTGTTAGAAATTACTGGAAGCAAAGTTTCCTCAGGTTCCAACAGTTATAAAAAGATTGAGCAAAAGACAACGTTTGCACCTTGGCTCCTTTCAATGAGGGCTGAGTTTTGCTGCTGAAATATTAGCAATGCTGCTGCCTTATACATCCTGTTCCTCATCTCCCAATCCACCCCTATCACTGACACATTCAATAGGAGCCACTTACAGGCATAACAGAAGGTTGTTGAAGCAGCAAACACACCACAAGTTTCATTGATATTTTGTAATTAGCACAAGATCTCTCCCCATTTTAGACAGATTTCTCTTTTCGGACTCCAAACATTTTTTTATTTCGTGTCACATATCAACAAATCCTTTTACCCGCGCGATGGAAAATACTAAAACACCAGGACACACGACTCCAAAACTCGGTTCAATTCTGGCAGTCCCCCCTTTTCCATTCTGAAAGTTTCGAAGCTGTTCCCAGGGGAACAGGCTCCACCATACCTCACCTACCGGGACCATTTTTCATGTAGAATGTAACAGAGCGGTGGCTATTGAACCAGCAGGGGCATCACTGGCAAGGCTTTGCAATCATCCATGTGACCACACAGACATTTTTTGCCAATGGGGAAAGAATGGGATTTGCATTTCTCCAGTGCCTTTCACAACCTCATGGCATTCCAAAGTGTTTCCATAGCCGATGAAGCACTTTTGAAGGATGCCACTGTTGGAATGTACGAAAGGCAGCAGCTAACTTACACACAACAAGATCCCAAAAGCAGCAATGTGATAGTGACCATGTGATTGTATTTTATAATTGTTGAGAGAGATGCCTCTGACAGTGCAGCACACCTGTGCGACCCCTCCAACAGTGCAGGACTCCCTCAGAACTGAGCTCCCAACAGTGCAGCACTCCCTTAATACTGACCCTTCGGCAGTGCAGCACTGCCTCAGTACTGATCCTTCAACAGTGCAAAACTCCCTCAGTACTGACCGTCTGACAGTGCAGCACTCCCTCAGTACTGACTCTCTGACAGTGCAGCACTCCCTCAGTACTGACTCTCTGACAGAACAGCACTCCCTCAGTACTGATCCTCCGAAAGTGCAGCGCTCCCTCAGTACTGAACCTATGACAGTGCAGTGCTCCCTCCGTACTGATCCTCCAACAGTGCATCACTTCCTCAGCACTGATCCTCCGACAGTGCAGCGCTCCCTCAGTACTGACCCTCCAGCCATGCAGCACTCCCTCAGTACTCACCCTCCGACAGTGCAGCACTCCCTCAGTACTGACCGTCTGACAGTGCAGCATTCCCTCAGTACTGACCCACTGACAGTGCAGCACTCCTTCAGTGTTGGCCGTCTGACAGTACAGCACTCCTTCAGTGCTGATCCTCTGACAGTGCAGCACTCCCTCAGTACTGACCCTCCAACAGCACAGCAATCTCTCAGCACTGACCCTCCTTCAGTGCTGATCCTCTGACAGTGCAGCACTCCCTCAGTACTGACACTTTGACAGTGCAGTGCTTCCTCAATACTGACACCCCAACAGTGCAGCACTCCCTCAGTACTGACACTTTGACAGTTCAGTGCTTCCTCAATACTGACACCCCAACAGTGCAGCACTCCCTCATAACTGACCATCTGACAGTGCAGCACTCCCTCATAACTGACCATCTGACAGTGCAGCACTCCCTCAGTACTCACCCTCCGACAGTGCAGCACTCCCTCAGTACTGACCCTCCAACAGTGCAGCACTCCCTCAGTACTGACCCAACGACAGTGCAGCGCTCCCTCAGTGCTGACCCTCCAACAGTGCAGTTCTTCATCGGCACTGACCTTCCGACCATGCAGCACTCCCTCAGTACTGACCCTCCGACAGTGCAGCACTCTCTCAGTACTGACCCTCCGACAGTGCAGAGCCCCCTCAGTACTGACCCTCCAACAGTGCAGCACTCCCTCAGTACTGACCCTCTGACAGTGCAGCACTCCCTCAGTACTGAACCTATGACAGTGCAGTGCTCCCTCAGTACCACCCTCCGGCTATGCAGCACTCCCTCAGTACCAACCCTCTGACAGTGCAGCACACTCCCAGCACTGCAATGCAGCGAGAGTTTGGACAATCTCCTCGAGTCTCTGGACTGGCACTGGGACCAATGATCGTGTAACTCAGAGGCAAGAACAGGGACTGAACCTCAAACTCCTTCTCTCTGTCAACCTCCTTGCAATCTGGTGACTCAGCACTGACCGGACATGCGACATGAGATATTCCTGTCGTGTTTGACTCAGTCCCAGATTGGATGGTATATTGATGCACTGAACAATGAAGTTATGAATCGGGAGTGTGCTGAGGGGTGAATGGCCACATTCTGAGATTCCAAATGCAGCTCCCAGCACCAGCCTCTCCCCAGCGCCTTGACAAATACAGTCCTCAACCATCAATTGATTTCTTCTCCCGTAACTGGCTATTGCAAATGCTTACAGTAAATCCCGGTGCATCAAAGCAAATTGCTGCAGCTTTGACTCTTGTTACACAGCACAGTTAGACCAGGAGGAGCGCAGAGATCTTGGAGGGTTTTTGAGGATGGAGGGATTTACAGAGATAAGGAAAGGTGTGGCCACGGTGGGATTTGAACCCAAAGATGAGAATATTAAAACCGAGGCATTGAGCTGGGAGTTTAATGTACATCAGCAAGCACAGGGGTGATGGGTGAATGGGAGGTGGGTGAATGGGACTTGACCCCAATATGAGATCACATGTGAAACAGTGCAGGGGGAAGAAAAGGCGAGGTGGTTTGGGGAAAAAACGGATCCATGTTTTCTTATGCTAAGTACAATGAGTTTCTCAGGGTGTGTTCAGTTGGCATGATGCAGTTTTGTTTTACATCGATGCTGGAGATCCAGTCAAAGCACAGGCCCGAATGCCAAATCAAGATTATTTTATGAGGAGAGATTGAGGAAACTGGGCCTGTATTCTCTAGAGTTTAGAAGAATGAGAGGTGATCTCATTGAAACTTACAAAAGTCTTACAGGGCGTGACAGGGTGGATGTGGATCGGATGTTTCTCCTGGCTGGTGAGTCTAGAACTAGGGGACACAGTCTCAGAATAGGGGGCAGGCCATTTAGGGACAAGGAGAGGAGGAATTTCTTCACCCAGAAGGTGTGAACCTTTGGAATTCTCTACCCCAAAGGGCTGCGGACGCTCAATCATTGAGAATATTCAAGATTGAGATTGATAGGTTTCTACATACTAATGACATTGAGGGATATGGGGATAGTGGGGAAAGATGGCTGACAGGTAGATGATCAGCCAATGATGTGTTTGAATGATGGAGCACGCTCAACCGGTTGAATAGCCTACTCCTGTTCCTATGTTTCTATAGCATTGGAGGTTGCTCTCTGGAGTCAAATTGAACTCTGAACACTTGAATAGACACTAAATAAATTTAGCTTTGGTGCAAAATGAAACAAAAGACAGAATACTCTAACATTATGTATTTTCCAAACCTGTGACCTCTACCATCTAGAAGGACAAGGGCAGCAGATACATGGGAATGCCACCACCTGCAAGTTCCCCTCCAACCACACACTATTCTGACTTGGAAATATATCACCGTTCCTTCACTGTCACTGGGTCAAAATCTTGGAACTCCCTTCCTAACAGCACTGTGGGTTTACCTACACTACATGGACTGCAGCGGTTCAAGAAGGCAGCTCACTACCAACTTCCCAAGGGCAATTAGGGATGGGAAATCAATGCTGACCTTCCCAGTGACACCCACATCCCATGAAAGAATAAAAAAAACACACATGGTGTGGGTTATAAATAACATTCAGATTGTTATGTACACAGACTGCTTTTGTCAAGATTTAGATGTGTCTTTATGAGTGCTGGTTGTGAGAGCTAATGAGAACAGACAGCAGTCAGTGGATGATGACGTATGTATGGTGGCAAGAGAGAAGGTATAGACGGGACTGTTCATTGGTCAGACACTGTTGTCAGGAGCAGATCTCTTGTATCAAATCAACCTCCCTTCACTTCTCCACCAAGAAAGCAAAGCTACACGTGTATATTTACTGAACAAACACCAACCACTATTCAATGTAAAATGTTTCAATTTCCCTCCTTCACCAAAGTTGGAAAATTCTGCCGTGAACCTGCCCAATATGACACATCTTCATGCAGCTTCTCAATTCCTGCTTAGCAGTCATGTGTGGATCTGACATCATCAGAAAATATTACTGAGGCATACCCACAGTGCTTTTAAAGAGGGACTTCCAGGATTTTGACCCAGCGACAGTGAAGGAATGGTGATATATTCCCAAGTCAGGATGGTGCGTGACTTGGAGGGGAACTTCCAGTGGTGTTCCCATTTATCTGCTGCTCTTGTCCTTCTAGACAGTAGCGGTCGTGGGTTTGGAAAGTGCTGTTGAAGGAGCCTTGCTGAATTCCTGCAGTACATCTTGTAGACAGTACACATTGCTGCTACTGTGCATTGGTGGTGGAGAGTGAATGTTTGTGGATCTGGTGCCAATCAAGTGGGCTGCTTTGTCCTGGATGGTGTCAAGCTTCTTGAGCGTTGTGGGAGCTGCGCTCATCCAGGCAAGTGGAGAGTATTCTATCACACTCCTGACTTGTGCCTTGTGGATGGTGGACAGGCTTTGGGGAGTCAGAAGATGAGTTACTCGCCACAGGATTCCTAGCCTCTGACCTGCTCTTGTAGCCACAGTATTTATATGGTTAGTTCTGTTCAGTTTCTGGTCAATGGTAATCCCAGGATGTTGATAGTGGGGGATTCAATGATAGTAATGCCATTGAATGTCAGGAGGTGATGGTTGGATTCTCTCTTGTTGGAGATAGTCTGGCATTTGTGTGGCCTGAATGTTATTTGCCACTTGTCAGCCCAAGCCTGGATATTGTCCAGGTCCTGGAAGAGATTACAGAGCTAGGGAGGGGCAGGGCTATGGAGGAATTTGGAAAGAAATATGACAAGCCAGCGATCCTATGGTGACATAAAGTTGACATAAGGAGGATGCAGTTGGAATGCAGCAGTGATGAACTATTGCCCAAGTTTTGGTACAGGTGTGGCAATCGAGAGAAGTCCAGAAGCTATTTGGAGGGTATCAGAGGATGCACTGATGGAAATATTTCTGTAGGAATGAAGATTGAGGAGGTCCTGCAGAATCGATCAGGGGGCCAAGAAATGGTGGTGAGTTCAGAGGATGCAGCCTCCTGAGACCTCCTTCTACCAGCAGTGTGAAGCTCTGGCCAGGAAGCAGTCTATGGATGAATCTGAAAAGCCAGTGGAATCAGTAAGACCATCAGAGACTCACTGGGCAACAGCAGCTTTAAAGAAGCAAGCTTTCTAACAAGGACAGAAAATGCTGGAAATACTCGGCAGCTCAAAGCACGTCAGAGAAACAGACATTTCAGCTCGATAGCCACTCCTGATGAAAGGTCGCAGGTCTGAAACATGAACTCTGTTTCTCTCTCCACAGATGCTGTCTGACCTGCTGTTGCTGTTTCAGATTTCCAGCAGCCGCAGTATTTTACTTTTGGCTGTGAAGCATTTTGGGATATCGTGAGATAGTGAAAGGCACCAAAGAAATGAAGACCCTTCCTTTTCTTCTTTTCAAACTGGCTTCCTTTCTTGGTTCACAATAGATTGTGGATGACATACCAGGTAACAGGTTCCACAGTACTTGTAGGCACAGACACACAGAAATATTTGGGTGACATTACCCATTAACAGAACCAAGGTCATTCTTTGCACCATTTAGTTTTATTGCAGTACGATGTGGACTGACCGAAAGTCACAATTCTTTCAGCTGGTTATTGATTGAACCGGGCCACATCGAAACATGAGGGAGATTCCAATTCCACATTCGTGAAACATTTGATTAGCACCTTCTTCTTCCTGCTCGTGCAGCAAAAGACTACAAGACTGATCCCTAGGTCAGGCAGACTGAGTCATAGCACTTTAAAGTTGCAGGAGACCATTCGGTCCATTGTGCCTGTGCTGGCTCTTGGTAAGAGTTATTCGATTAATCCCCGTTCTTTTCTCAGAGCCCTGCAAACCTTTCAGCCTGTTTCCCACTTTTCCCAACTGCTTTGTCCACTTTCCTTGAGGAAAGGAAGTAGACTGGAATGTTAACTCGGATGCTGATCCACGTTTTCTCGTTGTGCGCCGCCCCACAAGCTGAATTTCACCCACAACAACTCAGATCCTAACTGAGCACCAAACATACCACCTAAACCATGATGGCACCTTTACTGACAGTTGCACTAAATTTGTGAATTGTTTCAGGAAACAACATAAATTCTGTCATCTAACATGTTCATAGATTTTTTTCATTTTTTCCACTTTCTTTCTGCCAATGAAGATGAACCATTTCATCACCCTTCAGTAGGTTTTATTATTAGCCTAATTATTAATATTACCCCAAGTAGGTGTTATTAATTGGTGAGTCTTAACAATTGGCAACCGGTTTGTCAGGAGGGTGGTGATAAGCTGTTAAAGCAAAGTACAAAAGCAAAATACTGCAGATACTGGAAATGTGAAATAAAAACAAAAAATCCTGGAAAAACTCAGCAGGTCTGGCAGCATCTGTGGAGAGAGAAACAGAGTTAAAGCTTCAGGTCGATGACCTTTCAGCAGAACAGAAGGAAGGTAGAAATGTTAGAGCTTTTCAGCTGTTAGAAGGAGGGAAGAGACAGGAAGAACAAAAGAGAAAGACTGTGATAGGGTGGAGGGAAGAAGAGATTAAGATTTCATGATGCAACAGCCAAAGAGAGTGGTAATGGGTATAGTAAAGGGACAGGTCCAGGTGAGTGTGAATGGTGACATAGCAACCACCTGCATGAAAATGAAAGGGTAAAGAAAGAAACAAGCCAGCAAAACAAAACAAAAACACACACAGAACAAGATGGGGTCGGGGGTTGTTGAACTCAGTATTGAGTCCAGAAGGCTGTAGAGGACCAAGACGAAAGATGAGGTGCTGTTCCTTCACTGGACCACTGCAACAGGCCAAGGACAGAAAGGTCAGAGTGGGAGCAAGGTGGAAAATTGAAATGACAAGACAGGAAGCGTGGGGTTTTGAGCAGAGGTTCTGCAAAGCAGTCACTCAGTCTGCATTTGATCTCCCCAGTATAGAGGAGACCATGTCGTGAACAGTGAATACTCCATAAACACTGAAAGAAGTACAAGTGAACCACCGTTTCTCTTAGAAAGCGTGTTTGGGGCCTTGGATGATGAGAAGGTTAGAAGCAGAGTAATAGGTTATGCAAAGAATATTATATATGTCCTAATGAAAAGGGTAAATTGTGGAAGAAATTTGCTTGGACCAAATCCCCATTAATCAATCCCCACTGTTCTAATGTTTAACGTAAAACAAAAAACGTGCATTTACATAGTGCCATTCACATCCCAAAGCGCATCACAGCCAATGAAGTAATTTTGAAGTATAGTCACTGTTGTAATGTAGGAAACATGTCAGCCAATTTGCACATAGCAAGATCCCACAAACAGCAATGTGATAATGACCAGATCATTTGTTTTTAGCGAAGTTGGTTGAGGGATAAACACTGACCGGGATAAACTCCCCATACTCTTCTCCAGGTAGGACAATGGAATCTTCTACATCCACCTGAGACAACAGACAAGGCCTTGGTTTAAACTCTTATCTGAAAGGCAGGACCTGCAATATTGCAGCACTCCCTCAGTACTGCACTAGGAGTGACAGCCTAGATATTATACTTAAGTCTCTGAAGACGGCTGACTCTGGTGAGCCACAGCCAACAGAGGATTGCACTGTTACGTGATGCAAATGTGGATACAGACTGAAGAACCTTACACTCAAGATAAAATTATGTTTTAGTAGAATGTGTTTGGGTTCTTGGAAATTATTATTGCACCTTTCCCTCCACATTTATCATTCTTTTTCTCTTCTAAAAGGTACTGGTGCAAGTTGGTTCCAGGATAGCCACAGTCCTTTTGTACTTCGACCAGGTTCATGTGGACCCTGAAACATGGATGTCCACAGGCTACTGAGCCAACCTTGACTGTCGCCCATTGTTCAGCCTCTGTAAAATTTCAGCACTTTCAAAACTCATGCCAATTACCCATCAACTCTGTGCTCGTTGATTTACATTGGCTCATACGAACATATTAACAAGGAGCAAGAGTAGGTCATTTGGGCCTGATCTGCCATTCAATAAGATCATGGCTGATCTGATTGTGGCCTCAGCCCCACTATCCTGCCTGCCCTCGATAAATCTTTGATTGCTGAGTTAGTCAAGAATCTATCTACCTCTGCCTTAAGGATATTCAATGACCCTGCCTCCACTGTTTTCTGGGAGAGGGAATTCCACCTACTCACAATCTCTGAGAGAAAAAATTTCTCCACAACTCTGTCTTAAATGGGAGACCCCTTATTTTTACCTGTATCCCCTAGTTATAGTCTCTCCCATAAGAGTAAACATTCTTTCAGTGTTCACTCTTGTCAGCTTGGTCCTGACAAGTGGCAAGTGACATTCGTGCCACACAAGTGCCAGGCAATGACCATCTCCAACAAGAGAGAATCTAACCATCACCCCTTGACTTTCAATGGCATTACCATCACTGAATCCCCCACTATCAACACCCTAGGGGTTACCATTGACCAGAAACTAAACTGGACTAGCCATATAAATACTGTGGCTACAAGAGCAGGTTAGAGGCTAGGAATCCTGTGGGGAGTAACTCAGCTCCTAACTCCCCAAAGCCTGTCCATCATCTACAAGGCACAAGTCAGGAGTGCAGCTCCAACAACACTCGCCTGACACCGTCCAGGACAACGCAGCCAGCTTGACTGGCACCACATCCACAAATATTCACTCCCTCCACCACTGATGCACAGTAGCATGAATGTGTACCATCTACAAGATGCACTGCAGCAACTCACCAAGGTTCCTTAGACAGCACCTTCCAAACCCATGACCACTACCATCTAGAAGGACAAGGGCAGCATATACATGGGAACACCACCACCTGCAAGTTCCCCTCCAAGCCACTCCCCAGCCTGACTTGGAAACATATCATTGTTCCTTCACCGTTGCTGGGTCAAAATCCTGGAACTCCCTCCCTAACAGCACTGTGGGTGTACCTACACCACATATGCTGCAGTGGTTCAAGAAGGCAGCTCACCACCACCTTCTCAAGGGCAACTAGGGATGGGCAATAAACGCTGGCCTAGGCAGTGAAACCCACATCCCATGACTGAATAAAAAAAATTGTCATGTCCCCTCAGGATCTTACATGTTTCAATAAGATCACCTCTCATTCTTCTAAACTCCAATGGGTATCGTGCCACACAAGTGCCAGGCAATGACCATCTCCAACAAGAGAGAATCTAACCATCACCCCTTGACTTTCAATGGCATTACCATCACTGAATCCCCCACTATCAAAACCCTGGGGGTTACCATTGACCAGAAACTGAACTGGACTAGCCATATAAATACTGTGGCTACCTGCTCAACCTTTCCGTCATGCCAGGTATCAGTCAAGTGAGCCTTCTCTGAACTGCTTCTAATGCAATTGTGTTCTTTCTTAAATAAGATGACTAAAACTGCCCACAGTAGTCTAGATGTGTCCTGTACAACTGTAGCAAAACATCCATCCTTTTATATCCCATTCCCCTTTCAATAAATGACAACATTCCATTTGCCTTCCTAATCACTTGTTGTACGTGCAGACTAACTATTTGCGATTCATGTATCAGGACACCCGGATCCCTCTGTACCTCAGAGTTCCAGCAACACCTCCATTTTAAAATTCTCACCCTTGTTTTCAAATCTCTCTGTGGCTTTGTCCCACCCTATCTCTGTAACTCTCTCCAGATCTCTACAACTCTCCAGAATCTCTGTCATCCTCCAATTCTGGTCTCTTGCATATCCCCAATTTTCAATTTTCACCCCATTGGTAACCTAGGGTAAATGACCTAATTGGAGGAGGGCCAATTTCCAGCAGGGTGGCAATGGATCTTTCCCAGGTAAATTAGAATTAAAGATTGGCAGGCAAACCTGAAATTGAACAATGGGCAGCCTTTTAAGAGATAAAACAAACAGATCCATGATGAAAAAGAGAAAGGTGAAACTGAAAAATGGTGGATAATACAAGTGAGAACCAGGCTGAATTTAGAAAGTTTAGAGGGGATGTGATAAAGGTAATGAGAGAAGCAAAGAGAGAGAATGAGAAGAGACTGGCAGCTAATATAAAAGGTAGTCCAAGAGTCTTCTTTAGGCATATAAATACTAAAAGGGCTGTAAAGGGAGGACTGGGGCCAATTAGAGACTGAAAAAGGGATTTAGGCCTGGAGGCAGATGCATGGCTATAGTATTAAATGAATACTTTGCATCAGTGTTTAAGAAGGAAAATGTCCTGCCCATATTGAAAGAGGAGGCAGTTGAGACAATAGATGGGCTAAAAATTGATAAGTCACCAGAACCAGATGGGATGCACATGAGAACACTGAGGCTAGCAAGGATGGAAATTACAGAGGCACTGGCCACAATCGTCCAATCAGGGGGGATGCCAGAGGATTGGAGAATTGCAAAAGTTACCCATTTGTTCAGAAATGGGTGTAAAAATAAGCCCAGCAATTACAGGTCAGTCAGTTTAACCACAGTGATGATAAAGATTTTAGGAAGGATAATTAGGGACAACTTTAACAATCACTTGCACAAGGGTGGATTAATTAAGGAAAGCTAGGCATGGGTTTGTTAAGGGGAATTAATGTTTAACTAACTTGATTGCATTTTTTGATGAGGTAATGGAGGGTTGACAGTAATATGGTTGATGTGGTGTACATGGATTTCCAGAAGGTGTTTGATAAAGTGCCACATAATAGACTTTCAACAAAGTTAGGGCCCATGGAATAAAAGGGACAGTAACAACACAGATGCAAAGTGGCTGAGTGACAGGAAAAAGAGACTGGTGGTGAACAGTTGTTACTTGGACCAGAGGAAGGTTATACAGCAGGGTTCCCCAGGGATCTGTAATAGGACCCTTGCTCTTCCTGATATGTATTAATGATCTTGACTTGGGTGTACAGGGCACAATTTCAAAATTTATAGATGATGCAAAACTTGAAGGTGTGAGGAGGATAATGTAGAACTTCAAAAGACAGACAGGTTGATGGAATGGGCTGACACATGGCAGATGAAATTTAATGCAGAGAAGTGTGCAGTGATACATTTTGGTAGGAAGAATGAGGAGACAATATAAAATAAAGGGTACAATTCTAAAGGGGTGCAGGAACAAAGCTAGGGACCTTGGGGTCTAAATGCATAAATCATTGAAGGTGGCAGGACAGGTGGAGAATGTGGTTAAAAAGGCTAATGTGATCCTGGGCTTTATAAATAGAGGCATACAGTATGAAAGCAAGGAAGATATGGTGAACCTTTATAAAACTCTGGTGTGGCCTCAGCTAGAGTATTGTGTCAAATCTGGACATTGCACTTTAAGAAGAATCTGAAGGCTCTAGCAAGGTGCAGAAAAGATTCAAGAGAAAGCGTCTAGGGATGAGGAACTTTAGTTACATACATAGGTTGGAGAAGCTGAGACTGTTCCACTTAGGGCAGAGAAGGTTGAGAGGAGATTTGATAGAGATTTTTTTTTTAATCATTCGCAGGATGTGGGCTTTGCTGGCTAGGCCAGCATTTACTGACAATCCCTAGTTGCCCTTGAGAAGGTGGTGGTGAGCTGCCTTCTTGAACCGCTGCAGTCCATGTGTAGGTACACCCACAGTGCTGTTAGGGTGGGAGTTCCAAGATTTTGACCCAGCGACAGTGAAGGAACAGCGATATATTTCCAAGTCAGGATGGTGAGTGGCTTGGAGGGGAACTTCCAGTTGGTGGTGTTCCCTTGGGTCTGCTGCCCTTGTCCTTCTAGGTGGTAGCGGCCGTGGATTTGGAAGGTGGTGTGTAAGGATCATTGGTGAATTCCTGCAGTGCATCTTGTAGTTGTTACTCACTGCTGCTACTGTGCATTGGTGGCGGAGGGAGTGAATGTTTGTGGATGTGGTGCCAATCTAGCGGGCTCTTTTGTCTTGGACGGTGTCAAGCTTCTTGAGTGTTGTTGGAGCTGCACTCATCCAGATAAGTGGAGAGTATTCCATCACACTCCTGACTTGTGCCTTGTAGATGGTGGACAGGCTTTGGGGAGTCCAGAAGTGAGTTACTCATCACACTATTCCTAGCCTCTGACCTGCTCTTGTATTTATATGGCTAGTCCAGTTCAATTTCTGTTCAATGGTAACCCCAAGGATGTTGATAGTGGGGGATTCAGTGATGGTAATGCCATTGAACGTCAAGGTGCAATGGTTGATTCTCTCTTGTTGGAGATGGTCTTTGCCTGACACTAGAGAGCCGCAAATATTACTTGCCGCTTGTCAGCCCAAACCTGGATATTGTCCAGGTCTTGCTGCATTCGGACATGGACTGCTTCGGTATCTGAGGAGTCACGAATGATGTTGAACATTGTGCAATCATCAGCGAACATCCCCACTTCTGACCTTATGATGGAAGGAAGGTCATTGATGAAGCAGCTGAAGATGGCTGGGCCGAGGACACTACCCTGAGGAACTCCTGCAGTGATGTCCTAGAGCTGAGATGACTGACCTCCAACAACCACAGCCATCTTCCTTTGTGCTAGGTGTGACTCCACAACCAGTGGAGATTTTTCCCCATAATTCCCATTGACTCCAGTTTTGCTAGGGCTCCTTGATGCCACACTTGGCCAAATGCTGCCTTGATGTCAAGGGCAGTCACTCTCACCTCACCTCAGGAGTTCAGCTCTTTTGTCCATGTTTGAACCAAGGCTGTTATGAGGTCAGGAGATGATTGGACCTGGTGGAACCCAAACTGAGTGTCAGTGAGCAGGTTATTGCTAAGGAAGTGCCACTTGATAGCACTGTTGATGACCCCTTCCATTACTTTACTGATGCTCAAGAGTAGACTAGGGCTTTAATTGGCCTGGTTGGGTTTGTCCTGCTTTTTGTGTACAGGTCATAACTGGGCAATTTTCCACATAACCACGTACATGCCAATGTTATAGCTGTACTGGAACAGCTTGGCTAGGGGCGCAGCAAATTCTGGAGTACAAATCTTCAGTACTATTGCAGGAGTATTGTCAGGGCCCATAGCCTTTGCAGTATCCAGCACTTTCAGGCATTTCTTTACATCACATGAAGTGAATTGAATTGGCTGAAGACTGGCATCTGTGATGCTAGTGACCTCCGGAGAAGGTCAAGATGGATCATCCACTCAGCACTTCGGGCTGAAGATTGTAGGAAATGCTTCAGCCTTATCTTTTGCACCGATGTGCTGGGCTTCTCCATCATTGAAGATGGGGATATTTGTGGAGCCTCCTCCTCCAGTGAGTTTAATTTTCCACCACCATTCACGACTGGAAGTGGCAGGGCTGCAGGTCTTAGCTCTGATCCATTGGCTGTGGGATCATTTAGCTCTGTCGATCATTTGCTGCTTATGCTGTTTGGCACACAAGTAGTCCTGTGTTGTAATTTTGCCAGGTTGACACTTCATTTTTAGGTATGTCTGGTGTTACTCCTGGCATGCCCACCTGCACTCTTCATTGAACAGGGTTGATCCCCTGGCTTGATGGTAATGGTAGAGTGGGGGATATGCCAAGCCATGAGGCTGCTGATGGCCCACAGTACCTCATGGATGCCCTGTCTTGAGTTACTAAATCTGTTCGAAATCTATCCCATTTAGCACAGTGGGAGTGCCACACAACACAATGGGAGGGTATCCTCAATGTGAAGACAGGATTTCATCTCCACAACAACTGTGCGGTGATCACTCCTACCAATACTGTCACGGACAAATGCATCTTTTTTTAAAAATTCGTTCATGGGATGTGGGCATCACTGGCTATGCCAGCATTTATTGCCCATCTCTAATTGCACTTATTCAGAGGGCATTTAAGAGTCAACCACATTGCTGTGGGTCTGGAGTCACATGTAGGCCAGACCAGCTAAGGATGACAGATTTCCTTCCCTAAAGGGAATTAGTGAACCAGATGGGTTTTTACAACACTGGTTTCATCATTCGACCTTTAATTCCAGATTTTTATTGAATGTAAATTCCGACATCTGCTGTGGTGAGATTCGAACCTAAATCCCCAGAGCATTACCTAGCGACAATAACACTACACCATCACCTCCCCCTCAAAATCATGAGGGGTCTGGACAGAATAGCTAGGGAGAAACTGCTCCCATTGGTGGAAGGGTCGAGAACCAGAGGACACAGATTGAAGGTGATTGGCAAAAGAATCAAAGTCAACAAGAGGACAAGTCTTTTATGCAGCCAGTGGTTAGGATCTGGAATGTACTGCCTGAGAGTGTGGAGGAGGCAGATTCCATCACAGTTTTCAGAAGGGAATTCAATAAGTGCTCGAAGGGAAAATATTTACAGAGCTCTGGGCAACTGGGACAAGCTGAGTTGCTCTTGCAGACAGCTAGCACGAGCTCAATGGGACAAATGGCCTCTTCCTGTGCTGTAACCATTATTATCTGTGGCACAAACAACAACTTGTACTTATAGAGCAGCTTGTGAATTACTACATTAAAGGTGCTATATAAACTTAAGTTGTTGTTGTTGAGAGTATCAATGCCAAGTCCATCCACTTTCCAGCGGGGGACACTGGCCTGGCTCATTGACGATCCCCATCACAACCCTAGGGGCCCTGGAGCCAGTTGTAACGTTCCCTGCTCCCTTCTCAGCTAATAAAGGATCACAATTGGACTCAGTTTCACTTTGAACAGAGCCTTCAGCAAGAGTAGATCCCTATCAGTATGTATTCCTGTTGTACCAATTTGTTCATTTTCACTATGATTCCAGCTGCTTGCTTGTGTAAATTTGCAGACTTTACTGCAGCCAGGATTAGAGCAGTTTTACTAAGGGGCTGCTACTGCTCAGCTGAACATCTACGCAGGGCTCCAACACACGGTGAATGTGCTGAATGGTGCAATTGTTCAGTTCCTGAGCTGTGGTGATTGAAAGCGCTGCAAACACTGTGTGTTCACTGGAGAATGCAGGCAGCAGAAGTGTGCTGAGACTAATGCATCTATGAGTCAGCCTCCTCTTGCAGTAAATGTCAAGTACTGTTAACTCATTCACTGCAGCATCTCAGCAACGCCCGCAAGGATAAGCTGATGCTGTACTGGTCACAATTATCTTTCAGACTACATTTTCCTGTATTTTATATTGAGTCAAACTACAAAACGAAGCAGTAAACTATAAATTCAATGCATAAATTCAGCAACAAAACACATAGTACAAATATTCCAATATAATCACAAAGCAACTTTGATCCCCCATCCATGCAAACCCACAAAGAAAAACCACAATAAAGTGGTTAAAAAAAGAGTGGTCTGCTCCATTAATATATACTCCAATACTCTCTGGAGTTCAGAAGAATAAGAGATGATCGGATCAAAACAGACATGATCCTGAAGGGGTTTGACAGGGTAGACTCAGAGATTGTTTCCACTGGTTGGGGAATCTAAAACACGGGGGCTTAGTCTCGGGATGAGGGGCCAATCATTTAGGACTGAGATGAGGAGAAATTACTTCACTCAAGGGGTTGTGAATCTTTGGAATTCTCTACCCCAGAGAGTTGTGGGTGCTCCATCGGTGAATATATTTAAGGCTGGGATGGACAGATTTTTGGTGTCTAGGGCATATGGCGATTGGGTGAGAATGTGGAGTTGAAGCCCAAGATCAGACATGGTGGTATTAAATAGTGGAACAGGCTCAACGGGCTGAAATGTCTACTCCTGCTCCTACTTTTATGTTCTTATGTTCTTAATAAACCTGGAATCTTCTGTCCCAGAAGATTTCCCCTGATCCTGGAAATAGGAACTGATCATCAATAAATGCACTCAAAGCAATCTCCTCGTTCAGCCCACTGCACCTTTGCTGGTCATTTGAAAGAGCTATCCAGTTAGTCCCACTCTCCCGCCTCTTTCCCCATGGCCCTATGAATGTTTTTCCTACAAATATTTATCCAGTTCTCTCTTTAAAGCTATTACTGAATCCCCTTCCATCACCCTTTCAGGCAGTGCATTCCAGATCACAACTATTCAAAAAATTCTCCTAATCTCCCCTTCTCGTTTTTTTTAACCAAATACCTTATGTCAGTTTCTTCGACATCATAGAATATACAGCACAGAAACAGGCCATTCGGCCCAACCAGTCCATGCTGGTGCTTATGCTCCACTCGAGCCTCTTCCAATCTTTCCTCATCTAAATCTGTCATTGTAATCCTCTATTCCCTTCTCCCCCATAGGCTTCTCTCGTTTTCCCTTAAAAATATCAATACTATTTACTTCAACCACTCCCTGTGGTAGTGAGTTCCACATTCTCTCCACTCTCTGGGTGAAGAAGTTTCTTCTGAATTCCCTGTTGGATTTCTCAGTGACTATCTCGTATTGACAGCCTCTAGTTATGCTCTTCCCCACAAAAAGAAACATTCTCTCTGTATCCACTCGATCAAAACCTCTCAACTTTCTAATGACCTCTATTGGGTCAACCCTCAGCCTCCTTTTTTCAAGCAAAGAGACCCAGCCTGTCAATCCTTTCCTGATCTGCAAACCCACACATTTCTGGGGTCATCCTTGTAAATCTTCTCTGCGCTCTCTCCAGTGCCTCGATATCCTTTCATAATATGGTGACCAGAACAGCACAAACCTCCTGCCAGCGAAATTGTCTATTGGATGATTTCCATTCCTAAAATCTTCTTTTCCAAAGGTTTTCCTCAATCTTCTCCAAATACTTTCCCACTTTCCACCCTCCTCTGTTGATGGAGCCCTGCTCTGTGGATTCTCTTAAAAACAGAGCATTGGATGGTGAGTGCCGGTGAGTTTTTGATGTTCTTCCTCCTCCCTACAGCCTTCCGGGGGAGGCCTCCTCTGCGCCATATGTAATTGAAAATCCGTTTCTAAAGAATCGCTTTGCAGTGTTACAAAGGAAAAAGTCTCCCCATTTTGTTCAAATAATTCAGGGTAGAGATTATGTTGGGTGTGGTACTTGTTCAAATGCTTACTTCACTCAAACTAAGTTCTTCTCTGTGCTAATCTATGTAGATTTACAAACATATTAACAGACCACCAACAGCAATTTGATCAAAGCATTTATATAGCAACATCCACATTCTCAGGATGTCCCAAACTGCTTTATAGACAATAGATAAATTATGAAGTCATTGTTGTTCAGTAAACAGAAGCCAATCTCAGAAGTGGGATACTCTCCACTTGCCTGGATGAGTGCAGCTCCAACTCAAGAAGCCCAACACCATCCAGGACAAAGCAGCCTGCTTGATCAGCACCCCATCCACACTCCCTTCACCACCAGCACACAGTAGCAGCAATGTGTACCATCTACAAGATGCACTACAGCAACTGGCTAAGGGTCCTTCGACAGCACCTTCCTAACCCAGGACCACTACCATCTAGAAGGACAAGGGCAGCAGACACATGGGAACACCACCACCTGCAACTTCCCCTCCAAGCCACACACCATCCTGATTCGGAACGATATCGCCGTTCCTTCACTGTCGCTGGGTCAAAATCCTGGAACTCCCTTCCTAACAGGACTGTGGGTGTAGCTACACCACAGGGACTGCAGAGGTTCAAGGAGGCAGCTCACCACCACCTTCTCAAGGTAAACTAGGGATGGGCAATAAATGCTGGCCGAGCCAATACATGTTCATGTTTAGTTACCATTACATTCGTGTATAGAACTGATGAACCTATGAGGCTCTAAATTGTAGAGGTAATCTGCTAGTACGCCCAGATCTTGTAATGGTAACCTTGTCTGGAGGCTTCTATAATTGCTCACAGTGAGCTGTGGGATTGTCATTCTTGGATGTTGCTCCTGGTTGTATTTGGGATCTTGTCCTAGATGCAATAGGACTGTACGGTGGTTGAGAAGCGGCAATGGATCTGATTTGTTCTCGGTTACACCTCACCATTATGCCTTTGTGTGTAATGACTTCATAGGACTTTGGTTCCGAACAAATCCTTGTCACCTTGGCTGATGCCAAGTACCTTCTGTGGGATCCTGGATGTGAACTTGTCCCAACTGTAAACTTGGCAATTTTGTGCCTGCACTTTTATCCTGCACGTTGGTCATCTCTTGTGGTGTTAAAAATTGCTCTCTAGTTTCTGACAGAGTAGAACAGGTAAGAGTAGGTAAATTGGCCCCCAGTGGTCTGCCAAACATGGGCTCTGCTCTGATGGAATAGTTACACATAAAGGTGTGGCTTTCCGATAAAACCTAGCAACGTGTAAATCTTGCTTGGTCTGTCTGCATTTGAGAATTATGGGTTTCACTGTGTGAGTCATTCGTTCAGCTAGGCCATTAGATCTAGCGTAATGAGGAGAAGAAGTAGTGTGATTGATATTTCACTTCTCACACATATCCTGAAATGGCTTACCAATAAATTGTGGACCATTATCCATAATTATCTCTCTAGGCACACCAAATGGACTAAAAGTAGCACACTTACGGTGTGTGTGACAGTTGTGCTTGACATATTCTGCAATTGTCAAATAATGGAGTACTTGTAAAGTAGTTGATGATGATGTTGAAGTCATTGCCATGGACATGAAAGAGGTTGGATGTGATTTTGGATCAAGGATGCGTAGGAACTTCATGTGAGATCAGTGGTTCTTTGTGCTGACTTGGCATATACTCTTGACTCACACTTCATGATGACGACTTCAGTGTAATTGTTTTTACCTGACCAATATAACTTCTCTCTTGTGAGTCTTCTCATCCAAGCTATGACCATGTGTGAGTGATGAAGCGGTTGAAGAATATCAAGTCACAAAGATTCCGGTATGATGACCTGCCTGCCTTTAAAAATAACTCTGGGAGATGCCTAGCTCATTCCAAAAGACCAAAATGGTCCCACGTGTTCATGGACATGCTGAATTGAATCAGACTATCTTTCAATGCTGGTTTTCCACAGATTCTACAGTGTGAAATTTTTCACTGCTTCTTCTTGTAGCTGCTGGTGTTTGCATTTCGCAAAATGTATCAGACAATGGACAAACTTGCATTCTCCTGCAAGTGTAATGTTGCAACTGCCTTGAAGCTGCCAATTTTGTCAAAAAATTCTGGATATTTCAATGTTAGGCTGTGAACTGAGATGACAGGAGTAGTTCCTGAGGTTGATCTGCCTTATGATTTCTGACTGATTCCATGGATTGTCACTACTGCAAGGTCACAGCATGCCGGTAGACCTGCAATTGATTGGCCTTTAGTCTCCATGATGTAGAACATCTGTGACATCCAGGAGGATTGATTGTATTTACTCTCCAGGTCAATGGATCCTGCACATGGAATTAGTGAACTATTATACGCTGAAAGTTACACAGTAGTAGGTTTTGCCATGGCCTTCCACGTCTGTGGATATATGTCTTTTAGAATCTGCAGGGGTAGTATGTTGGCACTTGCCTCTGTGTCAATCTGGGCCAATAATGAATAGTTACCAACTTTCTAAGGGAAGATAATTCAAATCTTAGCAAACACTTCGAATGGTGACTACATTTTCCATGTGTTCACCACTCTTCATTTTGTCATGCACATAATTGTCATTTTCTGGCTTGTCAATCATCTCGTGTATATGTTTCTGATGGGATACCGAATGGTCATTCTTACTGCTTGAAGGTCCCCGTTGTGTACGGTCTGTTTGATTCAGTGCACAGCTCTTTGTAGCTGCATCAGTCTTTGCTCTAGTCACTGCCACTGCCAATGGCCCTTTCTGCCACATGCTTTGTGGAATTGGTGGAAAGCTGGACATTTCCTTGGTGCAGAAGGCCACACCTTCCACACGTGTCGCTAGGTTTGTGTGTCCTAGTGAGTGTGTCAACAATTGGAGTTGTGTTTAGGACCTGTAAGCTTTTCCGAACTGCGAGGATTACTTCGTACTTACGTCCATCCTTGAGTAGCTCTTCGATTCTATTGGGCTTGTCTAGCAGATCTCTCTGGAATGCTTCCTTGGGAGTGGCTGTGATCACCAACTCAATAATTCTGTCTGCTAGCTCTGCATTTGAAAAATCACAGTACGTACCCTTTTCTCTGTGCCTGCTGATGAAGTGGCCTATGGATTCTGTAGCTGTTGTCGAAATGACATGAACTCGAGTCGATGAATACAGAAGTTTAACCTGATTCCGAATCAGTCTTCCGTATCTTTTGGGGATCCTTCAGCTCTTTTGCTGTTAATCCTGACAAGTTCAGCCCGTGTAAACCTTCATTCCCAATTGCTGGGTGAATTTTTATGGCTTGCTTGTCAGGTTCAGACACACCTGAATCAAGATACCATAGCTCTGTACACTGTTTAAACATTCTGAATTCTGATGGTAGGTCAGCTGCATCCCAATTTAAACTGGGGAATTTTGAGGACATTTTGACAATGTCCTTTTGATCTCCCTTCTCCTATAGGAGCTGGGACGAGTGTCATTTCATTTGCTTTTCTGAAGCTCCACCTGTTATAATCTCAACCTTCTTTGGTCCAATTTTTATGACTTTCTTTTGCTCGTTTTTGCTTTGTTTGACTCTCCCTCACTTGCTATCGATCCGGCCTACACCCTGGTCACTCACCTTTCCCAACTGAGCTAACCCGGTGCTGGTCCTCTAGACGCGCTGTCCCACTCATGGAACTGATGGGCTTTGTGCTGCAATCTCACCACGAGAGATCTCTCTGCTTACCAGCTCTTTATCTGAGCACTACCCTGGCCTAAGTCTTCAAAGATTTTCTGTGCAGTTACCACAGTGCGATTTCAACACTGTCCAACACTGCGAATTCATTGTGGTTTGTCCAGAACGTTGAGGGTCGTCTCATGCCATGTAGCACAATCTAAGACTCTTCACCAGGTCGTACCTGTACTGAATCTTGCTGCCGGACTGAGCACTATGTCATTTAGAAGGAACCACTGCTAATCACTATGTTTTTTTTTTGATGATAAAAAGGCATCAATCACTCATAAAGCATTGGGTAAACATGTTGTGGGTTCATTTATCGAGACAAGGTACATGGGAACATTTATACAGAGGTACAAGCTGGAAGACACCAGCAGCAGAGCTGACTGCTGTGAGCTCTGCTCTAAGCAAAAGTGAAAAGAAAATTGGATCACATGACACACTTCCTTCTAGTGATGTCATGCTGCAAACCCTTAAAGGTCTAATACAACAGATTGTTACAGGTTGGTACACCCTCTGTACAGTGTAAGGGTTTGTGAAGATCCCTGGTCCTTTAAGCTGCAGCATAATAATTCTCGGTTTAGCTTCTAACAAGAAAAACTCATGCGCTTCTTTAGCACCTCTTACCTCAGGATAACCCAAAGTGTTTTACTGCCAATGGAGTATCTTTCAAAATGTCATCACTGTTATAATTCAGGACTTGCAGCAGATGATTTGCATAAAAACAGATCCCACAAATAGCGATATGATAATGACCAGATAATCAATTTTCATGATTTTGGATAAATATTGGGCGAGACCTTGGGGTGAGCTCCTTGAAGTTCTTCAGGATAATGCCATGGGAACCTGGACAGAGAGAGCCTTGGTTGAATATTCCATTCAAAAACAGCACCTCAGGCAGTACAGTGCTCCCTCAGTACTGACCCTCTGACAGTGCGGCACTCCCTCCATACTGACCCTCTGGCAGTGCAGTGTCCCATCAGTACTGACCCTCCAACAGTGCAGAAGTCCCTCAGCATAAACTCTCTGACACTGGAGTGCCCCCTCAGCACTGACCCTCCAACGGTGCAGAATTCCCTCAGCTTTAACTCTCCAACAGTGGAGCAGTCCCTCAGTACTGACCCTCTGACAGCACAGGCTCCTTCAGTACTGACCCTCTGACAGTGCAGCATTCCCTCAGTACTGCATTGGGACTGTTGGGTTTCAGCTTTGTGCTTGGGGCCCTTGAGTGAGACTTGAACCCACAAACCTCCGGCTCCCAGTTGAGAGTGCCAGGGCTGATGTGCTTGTGAAGTATTCTCAATGCTGGAAGCACATCTCTTACATGTGGCCAATCCTGGGGAATTTTGTGGAGTTCTCAGCGCCTCACATCAGGTGAACCTGCCAAACCTCCAATGACAGAATGCTGAGGAAAATCCAGGGTCAAATGTCAACTGACTATTTGACTGTGTGAGGCATCACAGCTACATCTCACCTTGACTTCACCCAACGTTCACTAATATCCATTTTCCTAGACAAATTACCAGATAATGATTAGAAAGCTGAAGCCTGGTTGATTTTACCCTCCATTGCTAGGGCACTCGAGATAACTGAAATATCTGCCTTGCCATCCCAACTGAGCCCACATTTCCTTGGTCGAATTTCCAAAGCAGCCTCAGGAACCCAACGCCCAGATAAATTCTGGATCCTGACTCCACACTGCAACAGTGTTTCTATTGTGTCATGACCTTTAAATTCCAATGGCCGAATTGGCCAGGAGGCAAGCTCAGCACCCAATGAGAGGTACCGGCGCCTCCAGGAGGCATGAGCTGTCTGCCTGTTGCCAGTGGCAAAGTCAGGCAAAGTCAGGCACCGGCCATGTTGGGGACTGCCATTGCCTTGTTGCTTTGAGCAGGCAGCTCCCTAGAGGTTCAGCAAGTTACACTGGCGCAGGCAGAACAGTTTAAGACAAAGGAAAATAACTGTGTTTGGCCCCACACCGAGGCTGAGGGCTGGGCACAAATGTGCACCAGACTGTTCGGGGTTCACTGAAATTAAGTTTAAAAATTCCATTCTGCACTGGACAGGCTGCTTAACAAACCCTTTAAGGAGCTCAAGGGGCTGTTAATTGGCAGCGAGTGGATTCGCACTCACTCCCTCCGCTGGTCCTTTGAAAATCACAGACCGTCCTGGAGGTCTCAGGAATCCTGAAACAACCTCCAAGGCCTCAATCTTCAAATCATGCCCTTGCTTTGGTCCTGACGCCAGCAGCCATGTCAAAACCCAGCTCCTCAGCTCTGGGAGGCCAGTTTCGATTCTCTCCTAAGCAATCACCAAGGTTTTCTGACACACTTCACCAGCTCATTTTTAAAACCAATCTCCTCCCACATCCAGCCCTCAGCCGCAACCAGTCAGCTCACAGCTGCTGTTGGTACTCTCTGAGTTTCAGGAGGGAATGTTGGTTAGGACTCAAACATTTTTACCTGAGGCGTCACTGCCTCCTCTATATTCCAGCTCCCTTGAGATAATGACCAACTTTCCATTGGTCTCCTTTGTGAACGATCTGTGGGTGACAGCAGAGTGACACATCTGTTCCACAATTTCTACAAGTTAGAATCATAACATCTTAGTACGATTTCAGCAAAGAAAGAGGCCATTCAGCCTGTCCTGTCTGTGCCAGCTCTCTACAAGAGCAACTCAGCTAGTCCCGCTAAACTAGACTAGCCATATAAATACTGTAGCTACAAGAGCAGGTCAGAGGCTGGGAATTCTGTGACGAATAACTCACCTCCTGACTCCCCAAAGCCTGTCCATCATCTACGAGGCACAAGTCAGGAGTGTGATGGAATACTCCCCACTTGCCTGGATGAGTGCAGCTCCCACAACACTCAAGCAGCTCGACACCATCCAGGACAAAGCAGCCCACTTGATTGGCACCACATCTACAAACATTCACTCCCTCCACCACGATGCACAGTGGCAGCAGTGTGTGCCATCTACAAGATGCACTGCAGGAATTCACCAAGACTCATTTGACAGCACCTTTCAAACCCATGAACACTACCATCTAGAAAGACAAGGGCAGTAGATAGTTGGGAACACCACCACCTGGAAGTTCCCCTCCAAATCATTCACCATCCTGACTTGGAAATTTATCACCGTTCCTTCACTGTCGCTGGGTCAAAATCGTGGAGCTCCCTTCCTAACAGCACTGTAGGTGTACCTACACCACATGGACTGCAGCGCTTCAAGAAGGCAGCTCACCACCACCTTCTCAAGGGCAACCAGGGATGGGCAATAAATGCTGGCCCAGCCAGCGACGCCCACATCCCGTAAGTGAATTAAAAAAAACTCTCCTGCCTTTCTCATGTGGCCCTCCAAATCTTTTCTCTTCAGATAATAATCCAATTCCTTTAGGAAAGCCTGGATTGAATATGCCGTCACCATGCTCTCAGGCAGTACATTCCAGATCCTAACCACTCGCTGCATGAAAAAGCTTTTCCTCATGTCGCTGTCGCCAGTTTTGCCAATCACCTTAAATCAACGCACTGATTCTCCAGCCTTCCACCAATGGCATCACTTTCTCTCCATCTTTCTACTCTGTCCAGATCCCTCATGATTTTGAACACCTCTTCCATTTATTGTCTGCCTGTTTAAGTGGATGTTCAACATTTTCAATTGTCCCCCAGCTTCAACAGCTTTTCGGGAGAGAGAGTTCCAGATTTCCAATCCCCTGTGTGTGAGGAGTTGCTTCCGGACATCACCCCTGAACGGCCTGGCTCGAATTTTCAGGTTCTGCCCCCTTGTTCTGGACTCCCCCCCCAAAAAACCAGGGGAAATAGTTTCTCTCTATCGACCCCATCAAATCCTTTAACACCTCGCGTCGAGAACCCTGAATTCTTCTTCACTCAAGGGAACGCAAGTCTCATCTGTGCAATCTGTCCTCGTAATTTAACCCTTTTACCCCCAGTATCATTCTGGTGAATCTGCACCCCTTCCAAATAGAGGAAAGAATGGTGCTGGAGTTCCAACTTCCGGGGGTTGTGAGGGGGTTGCGGGGGTAGGGGGTGTGGGACATTGGTGGGGCCAGGGGAGGGGAGTTGTGGGGGGGGTGGCGGTGATGGGGAGGGGGATGGGAGTTGTGGGGGGTGGCGGTGATGAGGGAGGGGGATGGGAGTTGTGTGGGGGGCGGTGGTGGGGGCATGGGAGGGGAGTTGTGGGGGTGGTGGTGGTGGTGGGGGAGGAGGAAGGGAGTTGTGGGGGGTGGTGGTGGCGGTGTTGGGGGAGGGGAGTTGTGTGGGGGGGCGGTAGTGGGGAAGGGGGAGGGGAGTTGTGGGGGGTGATGGTGGTTGAGGGCAGCGGAGGGGAGTTGTTGTGGGGGGGTGGGGTTGGTGGAGGGGGGGTGGGGGCCAGTGTTTGGCGCTCGAGGCCAGAACAAGCTACGCTTTCTCCCTGCTGCCCCTCCCCCCTGCGATAGAGCAGTTGCTCCACTGACATTCTCGATCTGAGCTTACACATGGAGAGTGGCCAGTTTGGTGAGATATTGGAGGCTGGCTAACACCTTCAGGAAAGGGAACCACCCCAATAAAAACTAGAAAAAAAAATCAACACAAATTAAGTAGATTAAAAAAGAGAGGAAGTTAAATTGAAGCGCTGAATCTGTTGGGTGAAGCCTTTGTCTCAGATTATCACAGCTCTTTATCTTCACCCCGAAGTTGCCTAACTGCTGTTAATGCCACAACTGTGGAGCCCGAGAACCGTTCCTTCACTTCCTGCCACATTCTCGATTCCAGGAAATGGATTTCACTGTCACCAAACAGCAGGTAAATACAGGTGCACATAACAGAATGCACTGAGGGTAATGAGGACTCGAAACGTCAACTCTTTTCTTCTCCGCCGATGCTGCCAGACCTGCTGAGTTTTTCCAGGCAATTCTGTTTTAGTTTTGCACTGACACCAAGCAGAAGCAGGAAAATAGTGAAGGGTTTTCATAGAGTAAATGAGGAGACTCTGTTTCCAGTGGCAGGAGGGTCAGTAGCCAGAAGGACACAGATTGAAGAGAATCGGTTAAAAAAAACACAGTGGGGGGAAGATGAGGATAATTTCTTTTTTACGCAGTGAATTGTCATGATCTGGAAGTCACTGCCTGAAAAGGCAGAGGAAGCAGGTTCAATAGAAACTTTCAACAGAGAATTAGATGAATACTGGAAAAAGGAATATTTACAGGGCCATGGGGAAAGAGCAAGTTGAGTGGGAGTAATTGGATAGCTCCTTCAAAGAGCTGGCACAGGCACAATGGGCTGAATGGCCTCCTTGTGCTCTACATGGTGACTAAAGTGGTCCCAGTTGCTCTTGTTGAATCCTGCTGGAGTCTGGGCCCATTCCACGCCTCGCTCAAAAGGATTTTTCATTTGTGGACTGAATACTTCAGCGCTGGCAAGTTGTCTGAGCTTGGGGAGTTAGTATAACCCAGTGCACACACTCACATCCACCCTTGAGATAAAGACCGACTTTCCATTGGTCTTAGTCAATGATCCGTGTGTGACAGTAGAGTAACAGATCTGTTCCACAATTCCTGCAAGTTAGAATCATGACATCTTAGAATGATTTCAGCAACGAGAGACAACCACAGCAATGAAGCTTCAGTTTTCACCCAAAACACACAGCAGCAAGTTATTGCTGGAGACGGAGCGCAGCAAACACCAACTCAGCAAAGCATACCTCAGCAAGCCACAGAGATGAACACGGTGTGGTTACGGAAGCCGAACTGCAGGTTCAAACACGAGGGAGGTCCACCTTCAACTCCCAGGAAGGTCACGGCACACACCACAGAGAAAGAAAGGCTAAGTCCACCCCAGGAATGAACAGAGTGAACATTCCCTTCGGAAAGGACAGGATAAATCCAGAGTGTCAGAATAAAGCAAGCGGGTTGTCGATAAAGAGGAATTCAACTCAAAGGAACGCAAAAGCAAGTCAGATAAAGACACCAAGTGCCAGAAATGCAGAATACTACAATTTCAACTCCAAACTAACAAGGTCTTCCCCATGCAACTGAGCCCACCACTCCTCCAAATGTGACAGGAATGAGATCTGGAGGAATAGTCAAGCCTCCAGACCATCTTGTAGCATAAGGGTCTGGCACATATAGGGTTAATGTGGGACTGAGTACAATACCACCCACACAATGATGTAAGAGAATATATGACCCACACCTAGGGGTCAGTGTAGTGTTGGATAGAGCTGTGTGAGCAAGCAAGCATGGAAACAGCCACTAGCTTGAATGCTTTACTGTATAAATGTACATAGTTCTTGTAGTTAATAAATACATATTGTTCACCTACTTAAGACTACAAAGACTTCATTAAGACTTACTGAATGGTATCCTACACCCTACAACATGGTGGCAGCGAATGGAAAAACATAAAGCCTCAACATAAATGCAGAGAAAAATTAAAATCCAGAAAGACTAAAGAAGTATTCAAAGAAGCATTCTGACCTGAAGAAAAGCTTGAGAAACAGGTGCGCAGAGGAAAATTGGCAGGAGAAGTTCCAAAGAAAGGCTTGGAAGCTGAATGCAGAAATTTAAAATTCCTCACTGCAGCAGAAAATTCCATAGGATGTCTTGGAAGTCGAGGTTCAATTCCCAGAATGCAGAGTCAGCAGACCTATCGGGGCAAGCCAAAACTTTTAAATTCCAGTATACAGCAAGTACTGAGAAACTTTCAAATAGTTCAGTGGTCATAAATTGCCATTTAGAAAATTCCGTTGGAAGAACCAGATTCCAGAGTCAACACTGAGATGGCTCTAAAAAGAAAAAAATAATAATTAATTCAGAAGAATTGCGGCTAAAGAATCAGCTTTAAAGACCAGCAAAGGCCAGGATTAGACTTTCGTGACCCTACAGCATAGCGTTGAAACGGAGAAGTGTGTCGCTCGGTGATCAAAGTAGCCGTTGTTTAAATTTTTTCAAGGCTGAGCGCGAGCGCCATTACAGCGGGAGCCCGCCAAACTCGGTAAGTGCTGGAAAACCCTTTGTCGTCAAACAGGTAGTGGCACCATCTTGAATTTCAGCAACTTCAGAGCTCTGAAGAAGAGTCATACAGCCTCGAAATGTTAAGCTTGTTTCTCTATCCACAAATGCGGCCAGACCTCCTGAGTTTTTATTTAAGTCAACACATGGCTTTATTCAGTCGGCCCGATAGCAGATGACATTATAGCTAGATTAGGAATCAATGAATCATCTGTTAAATTTGGAATTGTATTAAAATCATTCCCTGCTTATTTTAACTTAAGTAACAAAATCCTCAAAAGGGCTAAATTTAATAAGTGTGACCAGCAGCCAGGGGAGCCTGTCAACTCATTCATTAATGATCTGTACAAGATGGCTGAAGGCTGCAAATATGGAGACTTGAAATCTGAACTTATCAGGGATAGAATAGTTGTAGCAGTAGTGGACGATGCACTCTCAGACACACCACAAGCAAAGGAAGATCTGACCCTTGAGAAAGCTATCCAGACTGTTAGATTGTCTGAACTCTGTGTGCAGCACAGGCCCATTTTAAGAGGAGAAAGTAAACTGTGGTCCAAAGGAAACCCTTCAGTCCAGTTGGTTAAACAGCACCGACACCGGGATACTCCAGGCCAAAGGAAGCAATACAGTAACTGACCAGTACAGTGACCATGCCAGCGCTGTGGAACAAAGCACCCCCACAGGTGAGATCAGTGTCCTGCAAGTTCAGTCCAGTGCTTTCAATGTAACAGCATTGGAGACACCGACAAACTGTGCAAGACTAAAAAAATCTAAATGTACAGAAGACCCAAAGATAATTCGTGAGGTCGAGACTGCACACCAGGAGGACACACAGCCATACTTCCTGGGTGAGGCAAAGATCCTGGGTTTTTGGTTTGGAATGTGGAGAGTTCAGTTAAGAGCCATTTCACAAACTTTAAATTGGACACAGGAGCCAGTGTTACGGTCCTGTCAGACAAAGAGCCATGGCTGGTGACTCAATAGCTGATACCACCATGACACCCCTATACAGGGCAGGAGGCACAAAGCCCCTGGTGAAAGGCACCCTATAGACGACTCTGAGGTACAAGGATAAAAGAGTCAGAGAGAAGTGTTTGTGGTCCACAGCCAGGACTGTTCACTGCTAAGCCGCAAAACCTGTGTCAAACTTAACCTCCTACAAAAAATTGACGAGGTCAACCAGCTCCAAGCATAAAATTCCCAAAGTTCTTTACAGGACTGGGGCGACTGAAAAACACATACATGATCACACTGAGAGAGGATGCTAAACCCATGTGCCTGTTCACAGCCACAGAAGGAGCTAGCAAAGATGCCTCCCAAAATCCAAATGTTCTGCCTGCACCTCATGAGGTTCGTCTACGAGACGGTGTACATCCAAGATAAAAATTAAACAGAAGACACACTTTCCAGGGCCATAGTGGACCATCCGACAAAACAGGACTTCAATCTCGTCGACGAGCTGGAAACGTACTCCCAATTGTCAAGGAGACACCTGCCAGCAAGCACAAGTAAACTCCAACAGATTCACCAGGAACAAATGGCAGATGAAGAATGTGCCCACATCCACCATTACTGCCATTCAGGGTGGGCACAGCAGAGACCCAGTGGTGGTACCAAGAAAGCTTGGCTCGAACACCAAACACTTTACGGTCACAGATGATCTTCTGATCTCCATGAGCAACTGGTCATCCCAGTTTCCCTTTGGCCAGAGATCCTTCAAACAATACACCAGGAACACCTGGGCATCACCAAGTGCAGGGCACGGGGCCAATCCGCTGTCTGGTGGCCAGGCATTTGCAGGGTGATTGAGGACACCACAGCAGACTGCCAGGTCTGTGCCTCGCACAGGGAGGACTAGAGAGAGCCCCTCATCCCCACACAGTTCCCAGCAGGCCATGAGAGAGGCTGTTCAGTCTTCAAGTGGTAGATTACTTTTCCAGATGGCCTGAGGCGAAGCAATTATATATGACGACCACAGAGGCAGTAATTAGGGCACTGAAAGAGATGTTTGTGAGCCACGGCATTCCAGATGTGATCGTGTCCAATAACGGCCCACAATTTTCAAATCAGTACTTCACAAACTTCACCACCACATCTGGCTTCCACCATCTCCCCGAGATATCCACAGTCATGAGGTGAGGCCGCACTGTAACAGCCTCCAAATAAAGAACAAGGACCCTCCCACAGTGCTGCTAACCCACAGTCCACCCCGTTACAGTGCAACCTGGCCCCATCCGAGCTCCTGATGGGCAGGAGCCAAACTTGCTGCAAAAACTCATACCAGGGTTGGTAACCGAGGATTACCAGGACATCCAAGCAGGAGAGCGGTCCTACAGGTAGAAGCAGGCTTCCGCCTACAACAGAAGGTACCGCGCCAGACACTCACCACAATTACGAAAGGATGACACGGTCTGGATTAAAGACCTCGAGAGAGAGGGGCTTACTACCACCAGGAATGACGATGATCAGCCTAGTCCCACCTGTTTGGCACCCCAGAGGGTACAGTCAGGAGAAACAGGAGAAGTCTCCTCCTCATCCCTGGACTGCCTCTTCCCACAGTAAAGTGGAGGGACATCGAGGAGGATACCCAGGTGCCCGAACAACCTCTAAATCAACAGAGTTTACCAGCGACGACAGAACCTACCACTCCTCTGACAGTCTGGCGAGCGAGATATGGGAAGGGTTATAAGGCTTCAGACCACCTGAACATATGAACTCAGAGACTTGAAAGGGGGTAGATGGGGTAGCAATAATGATGTAAGTACATGGGATCAACTAAAATAACTTGAAATATATTGGAGAAAGAGTTGGGGGGTGAATGTGTAGTGTAAGGGTCTGGCACATGTAGGGTGAGTGTGGGACTGAGCACAGTACCACCCACACAGCGATGTAAGAGAACACGACTTGCGCCCAGGTGTCAACCTAGTGTTGGACAGAGCCGTGTGCACAAGCAAGCATGGAGACAGCTCTAAGCTTGAACCCTTTACTGTATATATGTACTTAGTTCTTGTGATTAATAAATCCACACAGTTAACCCACTTAAGACTACATTAAGACCTACCGATCGGAATCCAACCCACAACAACACATCTGAATTTATAAAGTCAGACACTTGGGGGATGGTGGGGAGAAAGGGTAGCATATAAAGAAAGATTATATTGTAAATATGTTGTTGGGGGGAAGTGTAATATAAGGATGTTCAGCATAGCAAGGATTAATGTGGTAAAAGCAAAATACTGCAGATGCTGGAAATATGAAATAAAAACAGAAAATGCTGGAAAAACTCAGCAGATCAGGCAGCATCTGTGCAGAGAGAAACAGAGTTAATGTTTCAAAACCATGTGACTCTTCTCCAGAGCTAAAGAGAAGTAGAAATTTGATGGGACAGGGTGGAAGAGACAATCGGAAATCCTATCGGAGAGAAGAGCAGTATTTCTTCAAGGTAGACATTTCTGGAAGAGAAGGGCAGTGAATTAAATACTAGGATAAAAGCAAAATACTGCGGATGCATGAAATCTGAAATAAAAACAGAAAATGCTGGAAAAACCGATGGCTAAAGGACAGTCATAAGGACTCGAGAAGAGGAAGGGTAAAAACTGATTCCACTAATTTACCCCTCCAGGTTTGGCTGTAACAGGTCTTTGTTGTGAATTTAGAGAGTCCCATCACATACACTTTCAGATGATAAAGAATTAATCAGGCAGGTTTTCTGAGTTTAAAACACACACACACACATACACTCAAACACTCACAAGGACAGATACACACTCAAACACACACAAATACACTCAAACATGCACACACACACTTAAACAGATACACATTCAAACACACACACTCAAACACACACACAGGCAGACACACACTCAATCACACACACATACACTCAAACATGCACTCAAACACACACACATACACTCAAACACATACACACGTACAGGCACACACTCAAACGCACACACACATACACAAACGCGCACACACTGAAACACACACACACAGACGGATACACACTCAAACACACACGCACACATACTCAAACACACACACACAAACACACACACACACACACAGATACACAGTCAAACACACACACCTCAAACACACACACATACTCAAACACATACACACTCAAACACAAACTCAAACACATTCAAACAAACACACACTGGCACACACACAAACACTCAAACAGGCCACACTGTCACACTCAAACACAGACACACACACATTTACACATGCTGACCAACAGGGTACACTGAATGGTGATCAGGATTGACACAAGTGGTTGACTTTTTGCAGATTTCCTCCAGTGTTTGAACACAATGCTTCGGTAGCTGATTGGACCATTTATTCGCTCTGTGAGAGCGAATTACTCTCTCGCTCTCTCTCTCTCTCTGTGAGGGTGAGTTACTCTCTCTCTGTGTGAGGGCAAGTTATTCTCTCTCTCTCTCTCTCTCTCTCTCTGTGAGGGCAAATTATTCTCACTCTTTCTCTCTCTCTCTCTGTGGGGGTAAGTTGCTCTCTCTCGCTCTGAGGGGGATTTACTCTTTCTCTCTCTGAGAGGGAGAGGACAATTTACTTTCCCTCTTGCCCTCTGAGGGGAATGTACTCTCTCTCTTTCTCTCTATGAGGGGATTTACTCTTGTAGTATAACACTCTGGCACATACAGGGTTAATGTGGGACTGCATACTGTACCGCACCCACAGTGATGTAAGAAGGCACATGACCCAAGCCAGGGGGTCATTGTGTAGTTGAGCAGTGATGTGTATAGACCTAAACATCTAGACACCTAGCCTGTACCCCTTACTGTACATGTGTAAATAGTTCTAGTAGTAAATAAAGACCCACAATTAATTAGTCTTCTCTGTAGTAGGAGACTACAGAGACTTATTTAAGACATACCATTCTGTAACCAAGACCTCCCAACAACCCTCTCTTTCCCTCTCTGAAAGAAATTTACTGTCTCTATCTGTGAGGGAGATTGACTCTCTCTCTCTCTCTCTTTCTCTGTGTGGGGATTGACTCTTGCTCACTCTCTCTCTCTCTCTCTGTGTGGGGATTGACTCTTGCTCTCTCTCTCTCTCTCTCTCTCTCTGTGAAGGGGATTTCCTTACTCTCTGTGAGGGGGATGGACTCTCTCTCTCTTTCTCTGTGAGGGGATTTACTCTTGCTGGGAGGTGTTGGTTTCGGAACAGTGCCTCTTCAAGAAATCTTTGTGGCCTTCAGTAGGTTAACTATAAATCTTTATTAACAAGTAGAACTATTTACACATGTACAGTAAAGAGTACAGGTTAGGAGCTATCTCCATGCTCTTACTCAATGCCACATTGACCCGTGGGTGTGGGTCATGTGCCTTCTTACATCACAGTGTGGGCGGTACTGTATTCAGTCCCACATTAACCCTGTATGTGCCAAACCCTTATACTACACTGCCCCCAAGTCTTTATCCAATCCAGATGGAGTTACATTAGTTTACTTCTTATCTAATGTTGTTATCAATCTCATGCTTGTTTGAAATACATTGCTTTTAAAATTTAAAATTGTTTTTAAAAATACATTGTTGAGGGTTAGCACATTATTGCTAATACTACAATATTGCTATTGCTACATTATCGCCAATACTGTATTAGCATTATTACAACATTCTCATGACCCCATGGCCCTCTTGAAGTACTTGAATTAAGAGGTTCAGGTCGTCTGGAGGCCTTATAACCCCTTCCACATCCCATTTGCTGTTCTGTCGGAGGAGTGGTCGGCTCTGTTATCTCTGGTTCTTCCTGTTGGTCTGGAGGTTGGACTGGCGTCTGGGTTTGCTTTCATTCCTTTCTTCCATTCCTTCGTGGTGAATCGTACTTGGCTGGTTCAGCGGTTACAATGGTCGGTGGTTGTTGTTACTGTAAATCATTTCTTGCAGGGTGGACGAACATTGTTCTCGTCTCTGTGTCGCTTCTTTATTTTCTTCTTTCTATGTGTGGGCCGTCTCGATGCCCCCTGTCGCTGAGGAAAGTGTTCCTGAGGTGAGAAGAAAGTTCCCCTCTGCTTTTTGTTGTCAAGAGACTGCTACCAGGTTCCAGCATCCCTTGTGGTCGTGGTCTGCTGGCTGGAAGCTGTGGTGTGTGCGCAGCGGGTGTTGTGTTGACCAGCTGTACCATTGGCATCGTTGGAGTTAGAGGCTTCTGGGACTGCTCATCTGTCCCCTGTACCACTCCCACTAGGGCGGCGGGGGGGGGGGGGGGCGGCGGGGGGGGCGCGTTGTGGTTATCTTCTGGACGATGGGCTGGTCTGACTATTGGGCATTTTCTGGAACCTGCAATGAGATTGGACAAATCTGCTCCGCAAAGAGAGAGAGGAGTTCAGAGCTGAAGTCAGATTCTGAATGCTCTTTAGTGTTCGAGTACCCGGCACCATGAAGTACTGAGTGGCTAACGACAGTGATTGTCTCAGCGTCTGTCTGGACGAGATCCTGGGCTAGGCAGACATCCCTGCTCGGGAGAGAGAAAGGCTGGTTACGGATGATGTCCATCAGCTCGAAGATCTGTTCTCGGCCGTACCTCAGTGGCTCATGTTAATGACTGAAAGTCGGATTTCTCCCGCTCGGTAAAGCGGAGGGTCCTTCGTTTTAAACCAGAGGTCTATGAGCCTTGGTTCTTTGTCCAACAGGACTGTGACACTGGCACCTAAAACTAATTTAAAATTAGTTAGGTGGCCATTGAAAAAGACATCTGCACCCCAGAATCAGAAAGCACAATCCTCGACCTCACCCAGGAAGAATGGTTGTGTCTCTTCGGGGTTTTTGCTCTCAACTTTGTGGATGACCTTTGGGCTTTCTGTTCAGGGCTGCGGTTTTGACCTGCACAGTTTACCAGTGGAAGATTCGGGCTGTACTCGCAGGACACTGATCTCTCCTGTGAGGGCACTTCACACTGCAGCGCTGGCAAGGTCGCTCTGCTGGGCAGTTCAGGAATTGCTTTCCCTGACTTGTGCCTTTGTGACCTGATAAACTGGACTGAGGATTGGCTTCGGCCCCATGTTGTATTTCTCCCCTCAGGATGGTCCTGTATGGTCACGTAGTTCAAACAGTCTAACTAGCTGGATTGCCTTGTCCAGGGTTAGATCCTCTTTAACTTGTAGGTCTGCAGGTTTTTTGTTTAAGTCTGAAGTTATGCTGTATGTCAGGAAGCTTTTCAAACATAGACTCCCATTATGTGACTGCTCTGGGTTTTGGGTTACTCCGAATTAGTTGGAAGCGTTGAATGGTGATCCATGTTAACATTATTAAAACTGTACGTGCAGCTTTTAGGGTTGACAGTCTTTCACGAGGGCGTCGCCATTGCCTCTGAGTCAAAGGGATTTCCCGCGCTTGCCTGTTTTTGCAGGCTCCACAAAATGGCGCTGGCACACTTCTTGAAGAAGACTCTAAATAATGGCAGCCTGGACCGGCTGTATGCTGATTACTCTCATTCCGTGGTTTGCTGTAACGAGTTATGACGCGTTCGAATTTAAAACTATGCTTGGCATTTTCTGAGCTAGGCAGTCATGACCTTCATGAGAGGTTTAAATAATTAATTCTTTTTCTGATCTTGTGAGCTCGGAGGCCACGTGTTGGGGCTCCGACTGGGGAATCGAGTTTTCATGATGGGCTTGTCTCTGACACTGAATTAGGGAAAGAGTTCTCAGGGCTGGCTGCAGCCTGGAACTCTAAAAGATTTAGCCCACCCTTGCAGGCTCTGTGGACTCGGTACTCTGGAGCTGGACTTTTGAGGGAGATTCAACGGAGTCTTCTGCTGCAGTTAAAATCTCTGCCTTCAGCTTCTAGGCCTTTTCTCTGAAGCATTCTCTGGTGAAGTTTCTCTACGTTTTCAGCTTCGGTTGGAAGCTTCTCTCAAGTCAGAATTTTTGATGAAGTTTTGTCTTAGTCTTCCAGCATCTTGGCTTGTTTCAGCATTTTAGTGAGGTTGAGGGTTTTTGATCCCTGCTGCCACCATGTTGGGGGGGTGTTAGTTCCAGAACGATGTCTTTTAAAGAAGGCTTCATGGTCTTCCGTCGGTTAACTAAGTCTTATTAACAAGTAAAACTATTTACTTATGTACAGTGAAGGGTATAGGCTAGGAGCTTTCTCCATGATTAGGTCTTTACCCGTCTCTGCTCAGCACCACACTGACCACTGGGTTTGGGTCATGTGCCTTCTTACATCACTATGAGGGCGGTACTGTACTCAGTTCCATATTAACCCTGTATGTGCCGGACCATAATACAAATCTCTCTTTCTCACTCTCCCTGAGGTGGATTTACTCTCTCTCTCTCTGTGAGCGGGTGTTACTCTGTCTGTCTGTCTCTCTTTCTCTCTGTGGGGGGGATTTACTCTCTCTCTCTTTGAGGGGGATTTACTCTCTTTCTGAGGGGGATTTACTCTCTCTCTCTGAATGGGATTCACCCTCACCCTTTCTAAGGGGTTTTACTCTCTCTCTTTCTGAGGGAGATTTACTCTCTTTATGAGAGGAATTTACTCTCTCTCTCTCTCTGACAGGATTTTACTCTGTCTTTCTCTCAGAGGGGGTTTACTCTCTGTCTCTTTCTGAGGGAAGTTTACTCGCTTTCTGAGGGGGATTTACTCTCTCTCTGCCAGGGGGATTTACTCTCTCTCTTTCTGAAGCAGGGGTTTATTCTCTCTCTCTCTATGAGGGGGATTCAGTCCGAGAGATGATAATCAGTGAGAGCAGTGTGGGTGTAAGGAGCAGCTTCAGGCTCCAGCGCACATTGAGTTTGAGAGAGAGAAAAAAATTCAGTGACCTCACAGGAAGGCCATAAGTTGATTGGTTAGTGAGTAACTGCTGTTAGGGACTGTTTGTAAAGAGCTAGAATTTAGAAAAATGCAAACTTTTAAATAACCCTCAAGCACCTATCTTTTAATTAATATAGAGACACCAGCAGAATGGAAGTAAGAAACTAGTGAGTCCATTATTTCTTTTATTCTTAATAATATTTTTTGGATTACTAAGTTTTAAATTAGTAGAGTAAGTGGTGGTGTGAGGAAACATTAATTTAATTCAAAATTAATTAAGAAAATAATTAATTATTTACTTAATTAAAATATAATAAGGATGGCAGGGCTGATGATGTGCTGTGACTGCAAGATGTGGGAACTCCTGGGTACCGGTATGATCCAGGGGAAACACACCTACAGTAATTGTTTGTGGCTTGAGGATCTTCTGTGTCATTGAGCTGGAGGTCGAGCTGCAGACAGTGTCACATCAGGGAGGGGGGAAGATTACCTGGGCACTTTCTACCAGGTGACGGTCACACCTCTTAGGATAGGGACTTCTGTTTTAGTCAGCGGTCAGGGGCTGGGGGGGGGTGTGACTGCAAGTGAGGCAGGTAAGGGGATCGATAAGTTTGAAGTGGAGGACTCTCAGCCTTTGCAGTTTCCCAACAGGTTGGAGGTGCTTGCAGCCTGCACAGACGAGAGTGGGGACTGCGAGGTGGATGAGCACACTGACCATGGCACCATGGTATGGGAAGCCATTCAAGCAGGGGGAGCTAACAGGAAGGTAGTGCAGTGGGACACAGTATAGTGAGTGGGGTAGACACAGTTCATTGTAGCCAAGAGCAAGAGTCCAGATGGCCGTGTTGCCTGCCCGGTGCCAGGGTACGGGAGATCTGCTCTGGTTTAGAGAGGAACCTGCAGTGGGAGGGGGATGACCCAGTGGTCGTGATCCACGTACCCAACGACATAGATGGGATGAGGAGGAAGGTTCCACTTGGAGAGTATGAGCAGCAGAACCTCAAAGGTAATAATTTCTGGATTCGTACCTGAACCACAAACAAATTGGCATAGGATAAATAAGATTAGGGAGTTAAGTGTGTGGCTTAGAGATTGGCGTGGGAGAAATGGGTTTCAATTCATGGGGCACTGGCACCAGTGCTGGGGAAAGTGGAAGCTGTACCACTGGGACGGCCTTCAAGTGAACCATGCTGAGGCTAGTGTTCTGGAGAGTCAAATAACTAGGGTAGTAGAGAGAGGCTTAAACTAAATAGTGGGAATGGGGAAGATGTGATAAACTAAAGAGAGATGAGAACGTAAGAGAAAAGGATAGCAATAAGGAAAATGGTTATCAGAGTGTGGCAGGAAGGGACAGAGCGGACAAACTTGAAAGTGTATCAGCAATTAAGGCTAGATATTGCAAAAGTAATAAGTCAGAATTAAAGGCACTCTACCTTAATGCGCACAGCATTTGCAACAAGAAGATGCATTAGTGGCACAAATAGAAGTAAATGGGTCTGATCTAATTGCCTTTACCGAGATGTGGCTACAGGGTGACCAAGGTTGGAGGTTGAAAGTTCAAGGGTAGGAAGGAAAGGCAAAAAGGAAAAGGAGGTGAGGTTGCACAGTTAATAAAGGATTGGATCAGTACACTAGTGAAAGAGGATCTTAGATTGGAAGAACAAGATGTAAAATCAGTTTGGGTGGAGCTAAGAAACAGCAAGGGGCAGCAAACTTTGGTAGGGGTTGTTTATAGGCCACCAAACAGTCATGGTAGTGTAGGGCATGGTATAAATCAGGCAATTACAGGTGCATGCAACAAGGGTAATAGAGTAATCATGGGGGACTTCAATCTGCATATAGACTGGGGTAGTACTGATGTTGCGGAGGACGAATTCCTGGAATGTATACGCGATGGTTCTCTAGAACAGTATGTTGAGGAACCCACTGGAGAATAGGTTATTTAATATCAAATATTGTGCAATGAGAAAGGGATAGTTAATAATCTCATTGTAAAGGAACCTTTAGGGAAGAGTGACCATAATATGTTAGAATTTTACATGAAGTTTGAAATTGATGTAGTTCAGTCCGAAACTAGAGCTTTAATCTAAACAAAGGAAACTACGAAGGTTTGGGGGGGCAAGTTGGCTGAGGTAGATTGGGGAACAACATGAAAAGCTATGAAGGCGGACAGGCAATGGCTATCATTTAAATAATTAATACATGGTTTGCAACAAATTTACATTCCTTTGAGGCACAAAAAGCCAGCAGGAAAAGTGATCCAACCATGGCCAACAAGAGAAGTTAAAGATTATATTAGATCAAAGGAAGGAGCTTATAAAGTTGTCAAAAAAGTAGCAAGCCTGAGGATTGGGAATATTTTAAAATTCAGCAAAGGAGAAACATGAAATTGATAAAGAAAGAGAAAATAGAATATGAAAGTAAACTAGTGAGGGACATAAAAGTGGACTGTAAAAGCTTCTATAGCTACGTAAAGAGGAAAAGATAATCAAAGACAAATATGGGTCCATTACAGGCAGAGATAATGGGGGAATAAGGAAATGGCAGAGAAACAAAACAAATAATGCGTACCTGTCTTCACAGAGTAAGATACAAAAAACTCCCTGAAATATTGAGGAGCTAAGGGACAAGTGTGATTGAGAACTTGAAAGAAATTAGTATTAGTAAAAAAGTAGTGCTGGAGAAAAAAAATGGGGCTGAAAGTTTCTAAATCCCCTGGACCTGATGATCTACATCTTTCTAAGTTCTATAGATTCTGGAACAGTGACTGCAGATTGGAAGGTGTTGTAATATGTCTTTAAGGGATTGCAGCATGGCATCACTAGAAAGGAAGTGCGTCATGTGATCGGGTTTTAGTTTCACTTTTGCTTTTTGGCAGAATACACACCACAGATCTGCAGCTCTGATGTCTTCAAGCTTCCTCTCCATGTTTATTGGTTCTCACGTGCCTAGTCTCAATAAATGAACATGTAATGTTTTTACCCAATCCCTTATGTGTGATTGGTGTTTTTATATCATTATAAAGACATGATATGCTGATCAGCAGTGGTCAAACAGTCTGGAAGCAAGATTAAGTACAGGTATGATATGGTGAACACTCTTAAATCAGGCTACATGGCATGAGACAACCCTTGATGTTCTGGTCAGTTCACAGTGTCCAAGAGTGTTGAAATCGCACTGCGGTAACTGCACAGAAAAAAGCAGAAGACACAGGCCAGGGTAGTGCTCAAATAAAGAGCTGGTAAGCAGAAAGATCTCTCATGGTGAGATTGCAGCACGAAGCCTGTCAGTTCCATGAGTGGGACAGCGCGTCTAGAGGACCAGCACCGGGTCAGCTCTGTTGGGAAAAGCATGTGACCAGGGTGTGGGCCGGATTGACAGCGAGCGAGGAAGAGTCAAACAATAAGAAAAACTAATCAAAACTGTCATAAAATTGGGCCAGAGAAGGTTTTGATTATAATGGGCGGCTTCAGGAGTTGCTGAACACTAAATTGAATAAAACAAGGAGGAAGGTCAAAGGGATATTGTCAAAATGTCCTCAACATTCCCCAGTTTAAATTGGATGCAGCTGACCTACCATCAGAATTCAGAATGTTTAAACAATGTACAGAGCTATGGTTTCTTGATTCAGGTGTGTCTGAATCAGAGAAGCAAACCATAAAAATTCACCCAGCAATTGAGAATGAAGGTTTACACAGGCTGAATTTGTCAAGATTAACAGCAGAACAGCTAAAGGATCCCCAAAAGATACGGACTACATTGGAAGACCAGTTCAGATTCAGGTTAAACTTCCGTATTCATCGACTCGAGTTCATGTCATTTCGACAACAGCTACAGAATCAGAGACCACTTCATCAGCAGGTGTGGAGAAAAGGGTATGTACTGTGATTTTTCAAACTCAGAGCTAGCAGACAGAATTATTGAGTTGGTGATCACATCCACTCCCATGGAAACATTCCAGAGAGATCTGCTAGACAAGCCCAAAACGTATAGAATTGAAGAGCTACTCAAGGATGGACATAAGTACAAAGTGATCCTCGCAGGTTGGAAACACTTACAGGTCTTAAACACAACCCCAATTGTTGACGCATTCACTAGAATGCCCAAACCTAGTGAGACGTGTGGAAGGTGTGGCCTTCTGCACCAAGGAAATGCCCAGCTTTCCATCAATTCTACAAGGCATGTGGCAGAAAGAGCCATTGGCAGTGGCAGTGACTAGAGCAAAGGCTGATGCAGCTACAAAGAGCCGTGCACTGATCCAAACAAACCGTACACAACGGAGACATTCAAGCAGTCAGAACGACCATCCGGTATCCCATCAGAAACATATACATGAGGTGATTGACAACCAGGACATGACAATGATGTGCACGATGTGTGGAAAGTGAAGTAGTCTGATCCGAAACTAAGGTCCTAAATCAAAACAAAGGAAACTACGGAGGAATGAGGCGTGAATTGGCTAAGATAGATTGAAGAGCTTCATTAAAAGGCAATGACATTGGAAAGACAATGGCCTGAATTTTTCCCTCATCAGGCGCGTGGGATTGGTGGGCCCAGGGGCAGCCAGGAAATAGGTGCCCTTGAACACCAATCACTGAAAGCAAGCATGCAGGCACAGCAAGCAGTTAAGAAGGCAAATAGTATGTTGGCCTTCATTGCGAGAGGACTTGAGCACAGGAGCAAGGATGCCTTACCGCAGATGTACAGGGTCTTGGTGAGACCACACCTGGAGTATTGTGTGCAGTTTTGGTCTCCTCACCTAAGAAAGGATATACTTCCCATAGAGGGAGTGCAGCGAAGGTTCACCAAACTGATTCCTGGGATGGCAGGATTGTCACATAAGGAGGGATTGGGTTGACTGGGCCGGTATTCACTGGAGTTTAGAAGAATGAGAGGAGATCTTATCGAAATGTATAAAATTTTGACAGGGTTGGACAGACTGGGTGCATGGATGGTGTTTCATCTGGCTGGGGGGGTCTAGAACTAGGGGTCACAGTCTCAGGATACAGGATAGGCCATTTAGGACTGAGATGAGGAGAAACTTCTTCACTCAGTGGGTGGTGAACCTGTGGAATTCTCTACCACAGAAGGCTGTGGAGGCCAAGTCACTGAATATATTTAAGAAGGAAATAGATAGATTTCTGGACTCCAAAGGCATCAAAGGGAGAGCACGGGAGTATGGCATTGGGATAGAGGATCAGCAATGGATTGGCAAAGCAGGCTCAATGGGCCAAATGACCTACTGCGCTCCTATTTTCTATGTTTTTATGATGAGATGAGGAGCAATGAACACAGGTTTCACACTGTCAATCTCATGGAAAACATAGACACTGTCTCACTGTTCAAAGTCTTTGCTAAGATTTGAATTATCTGCCCTAAGAAAATTGGTGACTATTCATTATTGACCAAGATTGACACAGGACAAGTGCTACCCCTGCGAATTCTAAAAGACACATATCCACAGACATGGAAGGCCATGGCGAAACCTACTACTGTGTAACTTTCAAACTTTCAGTGTATAACCGTTCATTAGTTCCATGTGCAGGATCCATAGGAGTGTAAGTACAATCAACCCTCCTGGATGTCACAGATGTTCTACATCATGGAGACTAAAAGCTGCAGTGATCGCAGCTTTATCAGCCTGTTGTGACATTGTACTAGTGACAATCCATGGAATCAGTCAGACATCTTAAGGCAGAACCTCAGAAACTACTCCTATCCCTCAATTCACAGCCTAACATTGAAATATCCAGATTGTTTTGACAGAAATGGCAGTTTCAAGGGAGCTGAAACATTACACTTGCAGGAGAATATAGGTCCATCCATTGATCTGATACATTTTGTGAAATGCAAATGCCAACAGCGACAAGAAGAAACGGTGAAAGATTCCAGACTGTAGAAACTGTGGAAAACCATCATTGAAGGATGGCCTGGTTCAATTCAGCATGTCTATGAACATGTGAGACCATTTTGACCCTAATAGGATGAGCTAGGCATCTCCTAGGGTGTCATTTTTAAAGGCAGGCAGGTCATCATATTAGAATCTTTGTGACCTGATATTCCTCAACTACATCAACACTCACACATGGGCATAGATTGGATGAAAAGACTGGAAAGAGAGGACGTTTATTGGCTGGGTATGAACAATGACATTTAAGTCGTCATCAAGAAGTATGAAGCATGTCAGGAGCATAAGGCAGCACAAAGAACCATTGATTCCACATGAAGTTCCTACCCATCCTTGCATCGAAATCACTCCCAGCCTCTTTCATGTCCAGGGCACTGACTTCATCATCATCGTTGACTACTTTACCAAGTACTCCATTATTTGACAATTGTACAATACATCAAGCACAACTATCACATACACTCTAAGTGCTATTTTCAGTTTATTTGGTGTACCTAGAAAGGTCATTACAGATACTGGTCTGCAATTTATTAGTAAGCCATTTCAGGATATGCGTGAGAAGTGGAACATCGATCACTCTACTTCGTCGCCTCATTACCCTAGATCCAACAGCCTAGCTGAATGAATGATTCGCACGGTGAAATCCCTAATTCGGGAATGTAGACAGACCAAGCAAGATCTACACTTTGCAATGTTACATCTGACAGTGACACCTTTAAGTGTAACTATTCCATCACCAGCAGACCTCATGTTTGGCAGACCAGTGGGGGCCAATGTGCCTACTCTTACCAATTCTACTCTCTCAGAAACTAGAGAGCAACTTTTAAAGCTACAAGAGAAGATGACCAACATGCACGATAAAAATGCAGGTACAGAATTGCCAATTTTACAGTTGGGGCAAATTCACATCCAGCATCCCACAGAAGGTATGTGGAAACCAGCCGAGGTGACAAGGATTTGTTCAAAAACAAAGTCCTATGAAGTCATTACACACAAAGGTGTAATGGCGAGGCGTAATCGAGAACAAATCAGATCCGGTAAAGCTCCTCAGCCACCGTACAGTACTAATGTATCTAGGACAAGATCCCAAATACAACCAGGAGCAACATCCAAGAATGACGATCCAACAGATCACTGTGAGCAATTAAAGACACCTCCATACAAGGTTACCATTACAAGATCTGGACACATCAGCAGATTACCTTTACAATTTAGAGTCTCATAGATTCATCAGTTCTATACACTTATTTAATGGTAAACATAAATATGTATTGTAAATAATTATACTTCTTTGGAAGTGGGGGGAAATATCTTTAAAAAAGAAAGGGGGATGTTGCAATATGCCTGTAAGGGATTGCAGCATGACACCACTAGAAAGGAAGTGTGTCATGTGATCCAGTTTTAGTTTTGCTTTTGTTTTTCAGCAGAGCACACACACACAGCTCTGCAGCTCTGACATCTTCAAGCTTCCTTTCCATGAATACCTGTTCCCATGTGCCTAGTCTCAATAAATGAACCCATAACATGTTTACATAATCCCTTATGAGTGTTTGGTGCCCTTATATCATAATAACACACACAGCAGATGATGGCAAATGTAACCCCACTATTTAAGAAAGGAGGGAGAGTGAAAACAGGGAACTACAGGCCTATTGGCCTGACATCAGTAGTAGGGAAAATGTAGAATCTGTTCTAAAGAATGTGATAACTGGGCACTTAGAAAATTATGGTAGGATTGGGCAGAGTCAACATGGATTTATGAAAGAGGAATCATTTTTGACAAACCTGTTGGAGATTTTTGCAAATGTTAAAAGCAGAATAGATAAGGGAGAACTGGTGAATGTGGTGTATTTGGATTTTCAGAAAGCTTTCATAATGTCCCACCCAAGAGGTGAGGAAACAAGGTTAGAGCTCATGGGCTTTGGGGTAATATACTGGCATGAATTGAGAATTGGCTAACTGACAGAAAACAAAGAGTAGGGATAAACGGATCATTCTCAGGTTGGCAGGCAGTGACTAGTAGGGTACCACAAGTATCAGTGCTTGGAGCCCAGCTGTTCACAATCTATGTCAATGATTTGGGTGTGGGGATTAAATGTAATATTTCAAAGTTTGCTGATGACATAAAACTTGGTGGGAATGTGAGCTGTGAGGAGTATGCAAGGGGGCTTCATGGAGATTTGGGCAGACTAAGTGAGTGGGCAAGACATGGCAGGTGGAATATAAAGTGGAAAACCACTTTCGTAAGATAAACCAAAATGCAGAGTATTTCTTAAATAGGGGGAAATTGGGAAGAGTTGATGTCCAAAGAGACCTGTTCTTGTTCATAAGTCACGGGAGACGAACATGCCAGTGCAACAAGCAATCAGGAGGCAAAAAGTATGTTAGCCTTTATTGCAAGGGGATTTGAGTACAGGGGTAAGGAAGTCTTGCTGCAGCTGTACAGGGCCTTGGTGAGATCACACCTGGGGTACTGTGTGCAGCTTTGGTCTCCTTACCTAAGAAAGGATGAAGTAGCCAACAACAGAGGTTCACCAGACTGATCCCCTGGGATGGCAGGATTGGCCTACAAGGAAAGATTGAGGACACTGGGCCTGAATTCTCTAGAGTTTAAAAGAATGAAAGATGATCTCATTGAAGCATACAAAATTCTTACAGGATGCAGGAAGGATGTTTCCCCTGGCTGGCAGTGGGGGGAGGATCTCAAACCAGGGGACACAATCTTAGAATAAGGGGTAGGCCATTTAGGAGCAAGAGGAGGTGAGATTTCTTCACTCAGAGGGTGGTGAATCTTTGGAATTCTTTCCCCAGAGGGCTGTGGAGGCTCAGTCATTGAGTATATTCAAAGTAGAGATCGATAAATTTCTAGATACCAATGACATCAAGGGATATGGGGATAGTGCTGGAAGATGGCATTGAGGTAGATCAGCCATGATCTAGTTGAATAGTGGAGCAGGCTCAAAGGGCCTAATGGCCTACTCCTACTCCTATACTCCTATGTTCCTACTCTCCCTCTCTGTACGAGGGATATACTCTGTCTGTCAGGGAGCTTTATACACTCTCTTTTTCTCTCTCTCTCTCTGTCTGTGAAGGGGATTTACTCTCTCTCTCTCTCTCTCTCCCTCTGTGAGGGTGGTTTACTCTCTCTCTTTCTCTCTCTCTACATGAGTGGGATTTATTCTCTCTCTTTTTCTCTCTCTGTGAAGGGGATTTTCTCTCTTTCTCTCTCGTTCTGTAAGGGAAATTTACTGTCTGTCTCCCTCTCTCTCTCTGAGGGGGGTGTTGTATTTTCAGTAGGTCTCATAAGAGATTCTGAGTTTTGTATGGTTCAACATTACGTATTTATTGATAACACGTAACTATGTGTGTATATATAGGGTGTAGCCCAAGCTATGAGCTAACTCTTTGCTTGCTTCTACACATGTCCCTGTACAGTCCACAACTGACCTTCGTCTCAGGTCATGTGTCTCTTTACATCACACTGTGGGCGAGACAGTTTCCCAGTCCCACATTAACCCTTGTTATGCCAGATACCCTTACACTACACCTCACCCCCCCACCACCCCTGACCACCCCCACCACCGCCACCCCCCGACCCGAAGTCCTTACCTGTCATCTTTACATTGCATGCTCCCCACTCAACTCCCTGACTTCATAAATTCAGTTGGTCTGGAGGCTTGACATTTCTTCCAGATCTCGTTCTGGTCACACTGAGGAGCGGTAGGTTCTGTTGATTTGGGCAACATTTGTTGATTCAGAATTTGAGTTGTAGTCTGTGTTTCTGGCACTTGGTTGCCTCCCTTTCATTCACTCAAGTGGATAGGATTTCAAGGTCAAGTAGTAGGAGGTTTGCCTCATGGGATGAGGAGGAGGCTCCTCCTGTTCCTCCTGATCACACTTTGTGGTGTATGGATGAGGTATGACCATGGTTAGTCATCATCTCTCCAGACAATGAAGGTCCCTGATCCAAACCCTGTCCCCTTTGAGTAACTGTGGCAGGTTTCTAGTGTGGTAACTTCTATAGTAGACGGACGCCAGCCGCTGCCTGTAGAACTGTTCTCGGTCCTGAATGTTATGGTAGTCCTTGACTAACCCTGGGGTTAGTTTCTTTGGCAGAATTGGGTGTAGAGTTTTCTGTCCATCAGGAGTTCCGATGGGGCTAATCCACATTGTAGCCGGGTGGATCTATAAGTGAAAAGCGCTGTAGTGGAGTTATCGTTCTTTATCCCAAGAGCTTTAATGGTGCAAATGCCCCTTTCCACCTCACCATTCGATTGTGGGTACCTTGGGGAGCTGGTACACTGTTGAAAGCTGTAACTGATGGCAAATTGGGTGAAGTATTAATTTGCGAATTGTGGGCTGTTATCAGACACCAACTGGTCCAGGATTCCATCGCTCGCAAACATTTCCTCCAAGGGCCTCATGACCATTCAGTGATCGCTGTGTGTAGTTGCTTCACTCGATCCGTCGGGAGAAATGGACAACAGTGATGAGGATGGATTTGCATTAAAGACGAATAAATCAATTCCCAGCCATTCCTGTGGTCTGGGAGGGAAGTGTGTAGGGATTTGGGGCTCTCTTTCTGGCCCAGCTTATGCAGTGCACACATCCTGCAGTTCGCGATCATTTCTTCAATACTCCTTGATATGCCCAACGACCACACTTCAGATTGGGCACACACTCTGCAATTTGTAATGCCCATGTGGCTTGGTGGATATTTTGGAGAATCTCCAGCCGAACGGAGACTGGAATGACTGGAATGTTCTTTATACACAAGCAGATCATCCATCAGGGTAAAGTGTTTCTGCTGCTGAAACCAAATTTTTACGGTGCTGCCGATGTGCTCTGCTGTGACCACCATTGTTGACAGTGACCATGGAAGTGGATGTGCTCCTCATCTCATACATGCTCCTGACGGATTTGCTGAGGTTTCGCTGAGGTAGCCGGCAGTGCCTCTTCACCAATTGGGAGTACGAACTCCTCAACCAGGCTGACATCATGTGCCTCTGGAAGGTTGGCCATGGCCCTGAATAGTGTCTTTGTGGTCGTTTGATGCTTCCCTTGAACATACGCTGTATCATATGGATGCAAACAGAATCTTTGAATTCTGCGGGGGGGTGGGGGGTGGGGGGGACATCTTCACAAGGTCCTTCATGTCTAACAATGAGACCAGTGGTTTGTGATCCACTTCAATGCTGAATTTCAGACCAATAATGTAGTCAGAAAACTTCTCGCAAGCCCACATGACTGTAAGAGCTTCCTTTTTAATAACAGCATATCATACCTCTCTGTGCCCGACAGTGCTCCAGGTGTGTAACATACAGGTCGGCCACATCTACCCAGTTGTTCCTGAAAGAAAACTGCCCCAGGCCTGTGGACTAGGCACCCGGTGCTTTCATGGGTGGGGGTGGGTCCTAATGACCGAAGATGTCGGGTGAGAGCAGCATGGCTTCGATGTGCCCAAACGTTTGCTCCAGCTGTGCATCCCAGCACCAAGCCTGGCCTCTTTTGAGAAGGTGTCACATGGGCTCTGTGACCTGTGTCAGGCTGGATAGAAATTTCGCCAACTGGTTCACCATGTCCAGGAATCTCTGGAGGTCTGGAATAGATACTGGGTCCACCATGATGCCTTTGTTGCCGATGCTTTGCCCTCAGAACCAAATAGAGGTCCTGGAGAGCTCGCATTTCTCATTTAGTGTCAGCCCTGCTCTCTGCTGGCACCCCAGAGCCGCTGTAAGCCTCCTGTAATGTTACTCAATGGTCATGCCATGGGCCAAAACATCATCCCTATGGCAGACCACAGTCTCCAGGCCTTGCAAAATTGCCGATATGGTGTGTTGAGACATCTCGGGTGTCGAGGTAATGCTGATCGGCAAGTAATTCAAACAGAATCTTCCAAAAAGGGTGAAAAAGTAGTCTGTAATCTGGGTTGCTCGTCCAGTGGGATTAGTCAGCAGTCACTGTTAGCATCGAGCTTTGAAAACGCCGTGTTTTTGACGAGCTTAGTCAGGCTGCTGTCCAATAAGGATATCGAGTGACCTTCTCTCACCACTGCCTTGTTGAGATTGACACAGAAACAAATAGACCCGTTTGGCTTCAGAACGGGGACCATCCCAGAACACCGACTGCTCGATCCCCCCACCAACTGCATAACCCTCGCTCCCTGACTGCCTAACATCCCCCAACTGCCTGACACCCCCCCACAAACCTCCCTGCCAGACAACTTGACTCCCCCCACCTCTCTATCCCAGCTACAATACCCCCCTCCAACTTGCCTCCCACCCCCCCACCACACTCACCCAAATTCTAAACACTTACCTTGTCCCTGGCTTGAAAGTGGCTGGACCCTTAAACGTGCCTGATTTATGGCAACCGGGTACCGGCTGGCTGTGGCCTCCTTGCGCCTGACTCTGAAGCCCTTTACAGAAGGCCCCAAGAGTGCACTGCCCTACACAGTTCTCGACTAGCCTGAGTTGGAAGGTTGGGCAAGAAAAGATCGATAGGATGTGAAGGTAAGGAGGTAAGGAACTCAGAGCAGAGCAGCAATCAGGGTCTGGTTGCCGCTCCACAGAAGTTCAGGTCTAAAGTCGCCCGTATTCGTTTATCTTTGTACTGGAGTGTAGCCTGTAATGTACCTTTAACTGGGAGTTTGAAGCCGCCTGCTCTGTACAGCTTTGTTGTGGGTGGCACCCTGCTTTGTTACCAGATATAGTTCCATGTCCGAGAGGACCTTAGCACTGGCGAGTTGACCATTTACTGAGATGTCCGCTTTCCGAAAAGAGAATCCAGGATCCTTGACCTCAACCAAGAAGCACGGTTGGGTCTCTTCCTGGTATGGTACCTCAATCTC